>NW_028278966.1:300000-600000 GCF_059751315.1 Micrasema longulum
AACATAAAAACAAACAGAAAATGTTCTATGATTTTAACCATTTTTACTTTGGCTTTTGGTGCTCATTTAAAATTCATTTGGAAAAAAAAGGACACAATTTATTTTAGCACCCAATACAATTTTGAACCCTTGCTCATGTACATACGAGTACGCAAAACCATTTTTTAGACTCTGTTTTTATTCTCATTGCGAGTCTTACCTTTTTTATTTCTAGTTTCATAAGTATGGAATTGTTTGTAAAATTTTATTTTATTTTTAATTACCGTAGTTTTAAGGCACCGTTTATTTGGTATTTTATTCACACATGTAAAGATATAAGCTATGCCCGTACATCTTTTCATTTATAATAGTATGTTTTCAAAACAATATAAAGCCAAACGTAGCACCGCTGAAACACCTATAATTCTTGCTTATATAGGCACAACACGCCTTGTCAACAGATGACATACATTTAATTAACTTAGACACAAAATATAAAAAAACAAAGACGAAAATCATGAAAAACCACACTGTATGAAAAACGTAAAACGGAAATTAAATTATCATTAACAACGTTTTGAGTTTGTTCGATTTTTTGTAGACAAGAACTGGATTCAAAGCCCTAGAGAGCCGTTACTATCAACACGTTACAACAGAGATAAAGAACATTTCTAAAAAGGAAACATAGAAGTATAGCCATCTACAGAAATAATTAATCAGTATGCCTATGTTTGAGCATCCATATTCGTTGGCCAAACATCTAAATATTGTCTAAGGAATGATTGTTAATATTTTTTTTATTTTATCCATTTAATGCATTCGATACAAGCACCCTCAAACTGATAAAATACATTATAAACAGCAAAACGCGAGAAATCGTTTTTTCAGTAAACAGCGGTTTAAACGAGCAGTTTAAACCGAAACATTTCTATAATTGTGTTAAAATAACTTTTTTGTAATGTTCCAATGGACATTTTCAAATCTGGTGTGAAAATGTCAATTTAAACGTAACATTTTTTTTTTGAATCTGAATTTTTATACAAAAAATATTTATCCTAATTATGCGAAGAATAATTATTATTCGAACGAAAGTGATGCCATCTGTTTTTTTGTAAAAAAAGAGCACGAGAATATAACTCATTTCAAGGAAAACAAAAATGCAGTTCTGTGGCTGGTTTTTGTGTAAAAAAGACAAAAAATGAGACGAAATTTGTTCAATTAGTCGGTTATTGGCATTAGGCAGAAGTGCACGCTTATTATAAGACCGACGTATTTATGATTTTTGATTTAATTTGCTGTAACAGGCCTAAATTGTATTCTATTTTTTTAATAGTGGGAAATGAATTATTTTATAGTATGTCACTGTTTTTCTTTTCAAGGTCTGATCTTGAAATATTCTGCCTTTTGCTTGAGGTTGCACGATCTTACATCACTGGATGCAAACGAATTTTGTGGCACAGGCTTTTAAGAGTTAGTTACTTTCACGAGTTGTTAAAACAGCTATACCTATTCAAATAGTACAACAAATTCCGATAAACAATCTTCCCTCTCTACCCACTCCTCTTTTCATAGTATAGTGTAGATATTTAGTCAAATTTTATTTCTAAAATTTAATAAATGAACATATTTAAATGTTTTGTTTTATAATATATGTACTTACAATATATTCATTAACCTCGATTGTCGGTTTTGGGTTCAATTCCCGACGTGGTTGACATAAAATATTTATTTGAAAAGGCATTTTTGCACTAGAATATTTCATAGTCCTTGGACTGGTACCTGAAGCGTAAGACTGGTCATCTTACCTACATTTAACAAAAATGACTAAGGTACACTGCGTTTCGTGTACCAATGCAGTGTCCTATGCACCATTAGGTGCGGAAAGGGAATGATGATGATGGTGTTCATAAACAACTGATTTTCTCAAATTAATCGGATTGGGTAGGTAGGAAAAAACTGCCTGAAGGTAATTTGTCCGCCCTTATGCATATGTATGTAAACTGTTTGTATATATAAAGTGTTTAAATAAAGATAAAAATTAAACTTACATTAAGATAATCAATAATTTAATGTATTTATTTTAACGTTGACAAAAAATGTTTTCCTTAATTTTTTGTTTTTTTTTGTTTCTTTGAACTTCAATATTAGAGTCCAAACATAAAATTATATCATAATTACATACTTTAAACCAGTGTTTCTCACGGTGGGGCATAACGCCTCGGAGATGGGGCACCACGCTTTAGAGATGAGACACGTCGGCATTCCACATATAAAGGGGAATACTCATCGGTCATACAAAAAAATGCCTGAGATGTACAACATTGAAATATACGCCAAATTGTACTTGTGAAGTGACTGATAATGCTAAACTTGTTATTTTCGACCATCTGCACACTTTATTAAGTGATTTTAAAGAACGATTTGATGATTTAAAAGAAATAAATTTTCCAGCTCGGTTGACACAACCAATGCTGATAGATATTTCAAATGAACCACTGTATGAAGAGGAACTTTAAGAAATGCAAAATAATGATTCGATTACAAATTTATTGAATATAAATGGAATTATGGCATGGATTTGCTTGCGAAAAAATTAACACAAAATATCCTAATATTACTTTGCATGCCAGAAAATGATTATTACCCTTTCCCTTATCTTATTTGGTTGAATGTGGTTTTAGCGCCTTACGCAATTTACTCATTGAAAAACGAAATCGATTGGATATAACTAATAGAGGTATAGAAGACATTTGAATTTGCGGACGGCATTCGCGGACGACCTTCTCTTGACAGCCGTGGCAGACAATACAACAGAACTTGAGAGGATGACAGACAATGCGCTAAAAAAATTTCTAAATTGGTCCAAACACGTTGACAGTGTTTGTAAAAAAGCCGCAGGTATTACAAACAAACTTGTGAGAGCCGCCAAACCCACATGGGGTGCATCGCCGGAGGTTATGCATCAAATATACGTAGGCGCTGTAGAGCCTCTGATTACGTACGCCTCAAGCGTGTGGGTGGACGCGGTCAACAGGAAAGTCAATCGGAAGAAATCGAACTCCATCCAACGACAAATAACCATCAGGTCATGCAAGGGATACAGAATAATCTCCTTGGTATCAGCACAGGTTTTGAGTGGATTCATGCCACTCGATTTGAGGATCAGGGAGCTTGCAGAAGCATATGAGGTGAAGAAGAGCCTCACTTTGCAAGACTTGCCGCAGGACAGATTTTACCAGGGAGTGGGAGACTAATTCTCACTTCCTCATCCGGCGGAGCGCTATCCGACAGATCACGGCTATGATGATCAGGTTCTGCCTGGGACGGCGCAGGAAGAGTTGAGGATCTACACAGATGGCAATAACGATCCTGACAGATTGCAAATCTGGCGTCCATGCAATAACTGACCGAAATTCGGTCAACCCTATAATAATGGACATTAGAACATATATCCAGAAGCTTCGATACAGACACCAGGACGTGTAAATCGGCTGGATACGGGGACACTGCGGAATCCTTGGCAACGAAAAGGCTGATAAAAAGGCTTGGAAAGCTACGTTTAAGAAGACAGCCCCCGATTTTGCCAATTTCCCGCTCAGCTTCGCCAAAAGGAAAATAAGAAGCAGAACCCTTCAAGTCTGGAACGATCGTTATTTAATTGAACCTACCGTAAGTATAACTGAAATGTTTTTCCCTACCATTTTCCGTGCCTATGATTTCAGGAGAATGCAGAATGCTGGCTACGAGCTCACCCAGATGCTTACGAGTCATGGTGGGTTTATGAGCTACCTGCATCGCTTCAAGTTCTCCGAGATCGACAGCTGCCCATGCGACGATGAAACTCCTCAAGAAGTCCCTCACATGTTGTTGCATTGCCCCCTTTTCAGCTTTCAAAGACAACAGCTGGAGGCGCGATGCAGAAGCTTGGGTGACGATCTATGCGACATCCCATCGGTGATAGGTAATAAAGAACTCACACTAGAGGAAGTATTATACATGATCAATATAGTGCAGGCAATTGGTAAAATAAACCAAAGTAGGGAAGAAAATGCCGAACACTCCTCTAGTGGAACGGAAGGCCTGTTGACTACTGCCAACAGGCCGGCTTCTCCTGAAGAGTTTTGAGTGGTTTCCTCTCCACATAAGCAAATGCTAAGAAGTTTCTGATTAGCCCACATTAGTATATCCCTCCTGATCCCAACAGTTTAGATAAATTTAAAGAAATTTTATTGCAGAAAAATGCACTTTTGAAATATAAACCTTGTATATTATAAGCAAGGTAAATAATAAAGCAACTCCTATTTATAAAAAAATATTTTTTTTAAAAAATAGAGGTATGGAGGAGACCTAAGACTGAAATTAACTAAGTTAGATCGGGACATCAAATTTCTTTGTAGCAAGCGTAACTGAAATTAATGATGAATTAGGCGTCGAGATATGTGTGTGTTTGTACTCAATTTCAATTGTCACTTGTGTTTTATTATTGTTTTTATTTTATTCTTCTTAATTACATTTTTAATTTGTGTATTCTAATAATTTCACTTATAATACATGTATTAGAATATGTTTTATTTCATTCATAGTAGGTACAAACAAATGACATTATGATTAGAAAATTTACCTGCTGTTTAATTAATAAGGATGCCGGTGGGGGATGACTTTTGAAAATACTATGGTGGGGCATGGCATAAAGAAGGCGGGGAAAAACTGCTCTTAAACATCTTTAAACTAGCGGTTTTACTAAGCAAATAACATAACAATGATATTACGCTAGAACACAAAGAAAAAAATGAGGATTAAATTCATTTTAAGAAGCTCAACGCGTAGCATGTTTGAGAAGCACCAATCTTAAAATAATTGTTTTCTAAGAAGAAAGGGAAAGATTAAGCTTTTATTGAGCATTTTTCTATGCTTCTCATTCAAAGAAGACCTTGTTATTTGCACAACAAAGAATTTTTCTTAAAAGAGCAAATATTATAATACATCAAAAGAATACATCTACCTTCTTTTACTTGTTTCGTTGGGAGGTTATGTTTCTATTGTGAGTGGAAATAGGAGAAATGGCATGAGTTTACCACGCATATGTTTCATACTTATCTTCGTGAAGATATGGTACTACCGTCGTCCAACAAAATGGATGAAAACTTTGCGAAATGTTTACAGAACGAGATTGGCGTCCCTCGATAGGAGTTCACTTTTGTTTTACTCGCGGTTTAAGTGTATAAAACAACGTATCGTGGAAAATCTCATGAATTCAGTTGAAAATTTCAATGATAATACGAGATATGTAAAACGTTTCATATAAAAAGCGTGTTGATAAAACAGTTACAGAAATACAATAATACCTTCAATATATTTGCAAACGTTTTGTATAAAATATTTACATAAATTATAGATTTCGTCATTCTGTATTTATTTTATATCTTACACTTTCTTGTTTATTAAACCACTTTAAATTTAGTTTAACTAGCAGTTTTTTCATTTCGGTAAGTAGGTACGTGAAAAAATATTTAATAAATAGGGAAATAAATTTATAATAATGAATTGTATTTTCAAAATCAATATGGATATTATGGAGAAATGTTTTCGTACATTTATGTAAAAAAGGAATAAAAAAAAAACGTTCTTAGAAAAACGTTACGTGTTTGGCCTTAGTTGTTGTGACGTCAAAATTCGTGATATTGTTTTACACAAATTTCAACGGCCAGGAACAAATAAACATGAATCGATTATTCAGTGCGTGGCAAATGGAATCACCGCTTTTGCGGGAATTCAAAATTACAAATTCGAATCTATTTTTTATGCTACTAATAATAAACAAAATATATTTTATTTGCTGGACAGTATTTCATAGACCTTTATTGCTTTTTTTTTTTAAATATGTATTTTCTAATCTCCGTGTATTGAACAAAAAATAATCTGCGATTAAAGCGCCAATACGATGATGTGATGAGATAATATTTTATTGTAAAACAAAACATGCTGTACATGTAGCTACTGAGTCTCGTTTAATTATTGATGAATTGCATAGATACACATTTTTTTTTCTATTTTAAGACTAATAATCAGTGTCCTTTGGTTAAGTCAGTTGCGATCTTATATTTATTTATTTATTTATTTATTATCATTATATTACATACACAAAATTATAATTTATGTAAAGTTGCTTTGACTGTCTAACTAGGGCTATTTACCCCGTTCTAAAACAGTCAAAAAAATATAAAAAACAGTAATCAATTTATAGAAACAGTTATAAAGATACAGGACAAAGTGAAAAACAAAGTAAAAAATGGAGTAAAAACATGATAAAAAATGTAGTAAAAACATAGTAAAATTGTAGTAAAAACATAGTAAAATTGTAGTAAAAACATAGTAAAATTGTAGTAAAAACATAGTAAAAATGTAGTAAAAACATAGTAAAAAATGTAGTAAAAAAAACGTAGCAAAAAAAAATAAATTATTAAAACAAAGTAATAAATGCAGTAAAAACATAAAAACAGAATACATAGTAAGAAACATATTTAAAGTCATAATAAAAAAATGAATGTATGTTGTATAGCAAAAAGCGTATTAAAAGAAAGAAAAGAAAAAAACAGCATATTAAAAAATAAAGTAAAAGATGTGATAAAAATTGAAAAAAATAAATACATAGTTAAAACAAGTTAAAAAGTCATGAGGATCTTAAAAATTAAATCAGCAAAAAAATTAAATCAGCAAAAAACTAAAAATATATATTAACAATTTAAATTAAAACATGTGTTGGCCATCTAACAGCCGCCATTAACCCCTCAGACTCCCTGCGACCAATTTCTCCAAGGAAAGTAGTCAGCAACCTCTTTAGCTTGTGGTTCTTGCAACATTTCCATGACTCTGGCATTATATTATAAAGCTTTTGTCCTATGTAGGAGTATTGTCTCTGTGCTAAGGAAGTTCTAACTATTTGTCGAGAAATCAGATCGTTACTGGAACTCCGAGTCTCATATTGATAGGCAACTGATGGATGTATATCTCTGTTAATGTGAGTGACCACCACTGCTCTCAGTAAATATTGTTGTCTTATATCAAGCACTGCAAACTCCTTGAATAAAGAATCACTCTGATATCTAAAAGGCTTTTTCAGAATGGTTCTTATCAATGACTTCTGTGCTTTTGCTGCTGGGTCCAACTCTGTCTTGGTACAGCTACCCCAAGCAATTACACCGTACGTCATGATAGAGTTTGCCAGTGCAAAGTAGAAGGATTTTAAGTCTCTGGGTCTAAGTATATTCCTTAGAGGTAGAAAAAAATGTATCAAGCGTTTAATCTTATATGAAATCGTTTCAATTTGAAAATTCCACCTTAGAAACCTATCAATTTTAATACCTAGGTATTTGATGTTTGTGACCGATTCCAACTGTACACAATTACAGTTTAATTCACCGTGGCATTGATGCAGCTGTAAATCGTAATTGGTACGTGGTTGCCCTGCCAAAGTTATGCTAAAGCAAATATATTTTGTTTTTTCTGAATTCAAAGTAAGCAAATTGTTATTCAACCATTTTTTAATCCTTGTCAGATCAGTACTTGCTTTTTTATGGAGCTCGAACCAATTTGAGGCATTGTAAACAATAGCTGTATCATCAGCAAAGGAGAACAACTTGCCCAAAGACTCTCTCGTACAGAGATCATCAATATATACCAAGAACAGTAGTGGTCCCAATGTGCTACCCTGAGGAACTCCAAAATTAAGATTAGCAGGGCAGCTTATAGTGTCGTTCACCCTAACTCTTTGGACTCTATTGGTCAAATAGCTTTCAAACCAATTGTGTAGGTTTCCTGCTATACCCAAATTTTCTAGTCTCTTTAAGAGAATTTTGAAGGAAATCGTATCGAAAGCCTTAGCTAAGTCCAAAAATATTGCCATACATTTTTTACCACCATCGAGATGTTTAGTAATTTCTTGGGTTAGGTTTGCTATCGCGTTTTCCGTACCCATGCCCTTTCTAAAACCATATTGATTATCAGAGAGAAGGTTATTATTTTCAATGAAAGAGCTTAGTCTAGCTTTGGCAATTTTTTCAATTATTTTAGAGATTGTGTTTAGTAAAGAGATAGGTCTGTAGTTTTGAATTAGATTTTTCTCACCATTTTTATACAAAGGTATCACAATTGACTCCTTTAGGTGTTTAGGAAATACTCCACATTCAAAACTAAGATTAAAAATATATGTTAGTGGTTTTGCTACATCATGTTTTAACAATTTTATTAATTTGGATGTGATTTTATCTGGGCCCATAGATTTACTCTGTTTTAGGCAGTCAATGGTTTTTATTATTTCATCAGTCGTTGTTTTTATAGAATCTAGTTTTTGTAGTGGTGAAGTAGAAGGTATATTATTAAAAAGAGTATCTTCGTTAGATTTTGTTTCTTTCAGAATCTTTTCAGATAAGGATTCACCAACGGAAGTAAAATATTTGTTTGCATAATTAGATATTATTTGGGTATCTGAAGTTGTTGTTTTATTATCTAGATCAATTTTGTGTAAAAATGATGTTTTGTTCTTTGTTGTTTTAGTAATCTCTTTAGCTATTTTCCACACATGACTTGGATTAAAATTATTGTTATCGTAGATGAGTTGTCTATAGTATTTTTCTTTGGCTAATCTTATATATTTTTTACAATTATTTCTGTAGTTTTTATATTCTTGTTGTACGGTAATATCATGTGGATGTTTTTTAGCTTTTTTGTGTAGTATATTACGTTTGTGAATAGATTTGACAAGAGCATGGGTGATCCAAGGAGTTAATTTTAGTTTCTTATGTGGAACAAACTTGAGAGCGGTATGTTTACAAATGTAGTGGTTAAAGGTTTGAGCAAACACATCCATTGCTTTATCAACATCTGTCTCCGTGTAAACGTTTTCCCATTGTTCTCTTTGAAAATCATTAAGAAAACTAGAGTAATTCAATGTCGATATGCAAGATATCTTTTCTCTAGTTGGAAGATTTATCGATTTGATACAAATCGCAATAGAGTGGTGATCTGTTATATCAGAGTGAATAATAAAAGTATCGAAGTTTGAAATGTGTTTGGTAATAATATGGTCAATACATGATTTGCTCTCACCTCGCTCCCTTGTGGGGGAGTCTAAGGTTAGATTCAATCCATGTTCCGCAAGGAAGCATTCATAATCGTTAGCTTGACTGTGTTTATTAAGTATGGTATTGATATTGGTATCTCCAATAACGACCTGACTTCTTGTATTATTCATATCCTTTAAGATAACATCGAGGGAGTCTAGAAATGGATCAATGTTTTGAAAAGATGGTGACCTGTAAATAGCCAACAATGAAAAATTTTGATCTATGGTAACCTTTAAACAATCTGCTTGCATTAATACAATTTCTTCTACACTAACATGTAATCCTAATTTGACATACACGACTACGCCAGAACATTTGTTTATATATTTTTTTGTGTGATATTCGCTGTATTTGTTTATGTTTCTGGGTAAGTAGTGTAGATCCAACCAGCATTCAGATAAAATAATAATATCAAATTCACATGAGAGGTTGTTTAGAAAAATCAGAAAGATATCCAAATTCGACATACTTCTTATATTTTGGTGAACAATCTTTAAGTTATATTTGTTCCAGTCCCATTTATTCAGTTGGTTAATTTCATCAATAATTATATTGTTATGTTCGTAATGTAAGTTGCCCGGAATATCTGTTGAGTCCGTCATAAGTATTTTTTTATTTTTATATATACTAGATTGCAAATATGGTTGCGATATAAATATTCTATTTTAGATATACAAATCATGACTATTTTTGATTTTGAAATCAATGTTAATTGGTGACTGTCATTTGAAATTTGAATTTTTAATGATAATATTAATGACAATATAACATTTAATGATTCTTCACTCATTCTTATAGACCTCAAATTCATTGTCAAAAAGCTTATAATAATTTCCAAGATCATCATAATACTTGCATAATATAAATGTCGTAAACCCTTCATTTTACATAAGATTATAAAGTAGTACAAGTGATATAAATTAGCAGTTACATTGAATAGTAACTTTTTACATATCTCAATTAAAACTCTCAACAGATTTATAAGAATGGATTTAATGCAAGTTGTTACTTTGAAATTTGTAATTATTTGTAATGTAATTTTGTTTGTAGAGTTTTTTGAAATATTCATGATAGTTACAATATAATCCGGAATATGTTTAAATTTAGAAATAATGTATTCTTTACAGTAAAAATATGGCCTAGCAATAAAGTTATGGATACAAAAATAAGATATCAGAAATATATTTTTTTGTGTGTGTGAAATATTTTTACATTTTAGTTTTTTCACTGTGACAACTGGAATAAAAAAAGTAAAAATGTTAAATGTGTAAACACATT
The DNA here is from genome assembly GCF_059751315.1 of Micrasema longulum. NCBI lineage: Eukaryota > Metazoa > Arthropoda > Insecta > Trichoptera > Brachycentridae > Micrasema > Micrasema longulum. Next base: position 310,380 of record NW_028278966.1, read on the forward strand.
CAATGTGTCTTAATGTTTTTATCCAAGTAAGGTGAAAAATCCTCAAGCTTAGTAAATAATTATTACCTCTTTCATTTCTAATACAAAATGTACATGAGAAGCAGGCACATTGTTGAATATAAGAATAATACATTTGTTTTAATATTTTGCTGACATAGTAATTTGTGGTTCCGTATGTAGATGTCGCATTTTGATTATGATATACACAGTTTTTTTCATTTCCTATAAATAGACTAATATTAGAACAAATAGATTGATAAAAATATAATTGTTGTAAGTGGGTTATCGCCATTGATATCTTAAATGCAAAATACAAATCATAACGATATTTAAGCAATACATTTTTGTACAGTTTTAGACAATTATTTTTTTGTTGAACACTATATTCAATTATAAATCGTGAATTTACAACAAAACAATGATATGAGAATGGCAAAAACAGTATTTTTAAGAATATTGGAAATAAATAAGATAAAAGGAAGTGAATTGTGTTATGGATGTATTTAGGAATATAATATGAAATATGCATGCATATTAAAAATAAATTTAAAATGATATATATACTCATTGTATTTATCATATAATGAAGTTCTAGTAGAGGACCTCTATGAATAATATAATATACTTCAATTTGATTTCTTAATTGGTTCATTATGCACTTCTTTTTTTTATTCATAGATTGTGTATTTATTTCAGGGTAAGACTGATAAAATTGTTTTCTGTAATTTATTCTTGAATGGTAATATGTCAAATTAAAAAATAACATTGAAAAATTTGGCATCGATTGTTGAATGATTTTTATTTCTTTAGTATAAAGTACTATGATAAATGCCAAAAGAAAGGTCTTTTTGGGTATAAATAATAACTGGTTTGTATCAAAAGTGAGTTTAAGTGTATAAATCATAATTCTACAATAATAGGAACTTGATTTAGTTTTCAAATTCTTCCTAATAATTTATATAGCTTACCCTTTGTAAGATGAAGACATTTTTTCAATAAAGGAACTACTTAAGAGGATAAGCCGCGGTTAAGAGATTTGACAAATAACTAAAGTAAACCGATTTTCATTTTAAAAAATAAACAAGAAATACATTTTATAAGTATATTCATGCTACGTAAGTATTGCTTTTTTCAAAAACAGATTTATTTTTTATTTTTTATTTTTATGCAAACCATCCTTAAAAAGACGTTTTTTTTAATATATTTTTATTCCATAGTATACAATAGTCAGCAAGATCAAGTTAGCTAGTGAAAGTTTTAAATTAATTTAACAATTTCCCTTGTGTTCGAGTGATTCTTTGAAAATGTGCATGTTGCACGAGATTGAAAAACGTATTGAATTTAGACTAAATAAAATAATTACTAGGTCTTTAAAAGCAAATGCTTCTCCTCAACTCGGAACAATTAAAATAAAATATTGGTTATAATATATTTGTAAACCGGACATCTGAAGACGGCAGCATGCCTACCACATACCACACTTGAGAACATAAGTTGGCGGTGCCCACATACACGGAAAATTTGCTCGTTGCCGAACGAGAAAAGCTGCCCGAATTAACTCTCTGTAATTTAAGAGCCTAAACATCTTTATACTAAAATAAAGTAATGTAGAAATACATAATATGCACTTCATTAGATTGAAAAAAAAGGGAAGTGAATTTTTCACTGACTGGGATTAAATTGATTTGAAATAACCAATTAGCCGAAATGATTACAAAACTTTTTACAAGCCTTAAAATTATTTTTGGAAGCGACCAGATATTAATATCTGACAGGACCTATAACAGGGCCATGGATAGTAGCAAGAAGCTTCATTTGGTTATCATAGAAAGGAAAAAGGCACAAGAGCACAGGATGTGTTCAGAAGATTGATTAGGATATCCGAAGACGGCAGTTAAAACTAGGTTTTTGGATGGTTCGAGATTCTATTAAGTTAAATATAGGGACATAGCAATAATGAAAACCTCAATTGCGTTAAAAAATATCTCTTTACTGCTATAATCCAGGAAAGAAATACAGGTATATGTTTGTTTAAAGAAAAGTCCGCATCGTCTGAAGCATGATAACTCAACTATATAAATATAAGAATCAAAGTTTAAATCTGTGAGATTCATTATTTTATCTTTTAGATTCAATAATAAGTTTGCACATTTAGCTGAGCTATCTACAAATAAAAATATCAATATACGTAATGGCAAATAATCTATTTGATGGATGACAGTCTGTGGGATTCAGTGAACCAGAATTTCTTCAAGATAACGTCTGCGGTTTATAAGTTGCCTACTTTAACAAGACAAAGCTCAGTCATTCGCCAATACTGCAAGTAAAGTGCTTTGCTGTTACTCAAATTATCTTGAATATTTTCTTTAAGAAAATCTATTTATTTCAGCTATTTACGTCTTTTGCATAACTCAAGTTAATTTCGCGTAAAACACTTCAAAATTTTGATTATTTGAGATTCTAATTTCATCGTGTTTGGCTTCCACTATTTTGCGTAACTCGCTTTTAAGAAATTGTGATTTTATTCCATACTACGACCGTCATCCGTCATTCGGACACCGAAATTATTCAAATTATGTACAGGATTATGTACGTATTTGATAGTTAAATACAAAAGACGCTTAGAGGGAAAATGATAGATGTTCTTTTTCTGTTCCCAACTGTGTCACCAGAAGTCAAAATCTGCTATTTATCCAATCTTTTAACGGAAACATTTATTTTTATTCCCCAATGTTGCAATTCAATTTTAACGCGACGCAATTCATCGGGCAACTTAGAATTCATGGAGATGTTTATTTTATTTTATTTATTTAAACACTTTATACTAGTATAAATATACACATTTTACATACAAATGCATAAAAGCGGGAATATTGCCTTAAGGCAATCTTCCAACCTACACAAACCGTTTAATTTGGGAAAATCAGTGGTATATGAACAATGAACATATTGTTGGTTTATTAATAATTTCTTTGTGAAACAAAATATTGATAATTTTTTTTTTTATTAAGTTAAAATTGACTAAATATCTACACTATCCTATGAAAAGAGGAAGGGGTAAAGGGGAAAATAAAGATGAAGAAATATGGAAAAACTTAAATTTCAGGAAGTGAAAGATCTCGGATAGACCTCCGGGCTTTTCGTTGGTCTCTTTTCCATTCACATAGTGTGGGATGAAGATGGAGTGGCGTGAGATAGCTCGAAGTCTTATACACATGTTAATCGTGTTTTTAAATGTATTATATGCCATTATTTTATATCTTGTCTGTCTTTTCTACGTAGTTTTATATTCACTTTCTTGTACATGCATATGTTTTTTTTTATAACTGTTGAAATAGAAAAATATCAAATATTAGGAATACCGATAAAAATATATGAAACGGATTCAGAAAAATCACCATGGATCTTATGAAGTAAAAAAAAATTTTACTCTTCAGTATTTTATAGACCCTTATTATTTAAAAAAAAAATGGTGATATATCCCTGTTGCCTTGGATCGTACACATGTAATAAAAAAATAAATATGTATAAATTTAATATGGACAAAGAGGAGCTGCATTTCTTGGTAAAAAAGGTCTACAATGTATGCAAGGGAAGCGATTTGCTGATGAATATCGATAAATCGAATGTGATGGTTTTTATAAAGAAGTAAAAGGATGACTAAAATGTTAAATCACTGTTATGGGGTTCTATTCAAACAAGTAGAGGAATTTGTGTATCTGGGAAGGATGTTTATTAGGGATGGAATGACTGAGAAAGATATCGAAAGGAGTGGGAGTGCCGGAAACAGAGTGAGCGGTGCATTTATATCAACCTTGGCAAAAAGATGTTTGTCACAAGAGGCAAAATTATCAGTTCACAATAGAGTCCTGGTTCCGACCCTGATGTAAGGGAGCGAAGTATTGACTTTGAAAAACAGGGAGTAAAGTAGACTGAATGCTGTAGAAATGCTTTCTCTCACGCGAATGTGTAGTAAAACTATGAACGATATTTACACAAATGTCGAGATCCGTACATTATGCAAGGCGGAGGTAAGAATTTTCGACAAAATCAAGAAAGCTCTGCGTTGGTTTGGACATGTAGACGGTGGAAGAACGGCTAAAAATATTTACTATGCGAATGTTGATGGCTGCAGAAACAGAGTTAGATCGAGAAAGACATGGCATGACCAAATCCAACAATTACTTGAAGAGAGTCATGTTAAAAGTCGGAATAATCGGCGCGCGTTCATAAGAAGATGTATGAATGTAGAGGAAGCGAGATTTGTATGCAAAGATAGAGTGATGTGGCGCTCTATCCTCTCCACTTACCTTTACGGGAAAACAGCTTCATGATTTTGTTTGTAAATATGTATATTTGTTTATTCTTATGATGTATCTGATTTTTTAACACCTCGATTAAGTTAAATCAAACATTTTGAACCAAGCGCAGAAATGTGACATACGTACGAGTTTAACAAATTACGAGATGGAGATCATTTTAGAGAAAGGAATATTGAAGTCTGGGCATTTACAGTGCTTATGACCCGTCGATGGCTGATTTCTGTGGCCACTTTACTTACTATGAAGTTAAAGAGCTGAAACCTTTATTGTTGTGAAGAAATTCATTTGATTGAATTATTTCATATTCTAGGCAATGCCTGAACACAATTTTTTTTCTCGGACCAGTTGGTTTTATTACAATATTTTGAGTTTGTCCATATTTTGTAGACAAAATATTGAATTTCACCCCCTAGAGATTTATTAAGATAAACTAATTATAACAGAGCAGAAGACAGGCGCTGTGGCGCAGTTGGTAAGACAGCTTACTGTAAAACTAGCGTCACGGGTTCGATTCCCGCCAGGTGCAAGAAATAAATCCAAGAAAGATTTTTGCTCAATTAGTCTGGGTGTTGTGGTATATTTTTCCTTCCATTCCCTATTTTCCACTTTCTGGCAAGCTTCTAAAAAAGAGGGTTATTCCTTTTAAAAAAAACATTTTAGAGAAGGGAATATGGAAGTCTAGGTATTTACAGGGCTTATGGTTTCTCGTTGACTGGTTTAAGTGGCCACTTTCCACACAGCGTAACATTTACTACGTTGTCTATTTTTGAACATCCATATATCTTAAATTCTTTCATCTGTTGATTTTGAATCAAGAGAAGGACAATGGAGGTCTGGCAGAGTAGAACAGACGCTGCGATCACGGGAAGGTGGACATACTTGTTTTTCCCAGACATCTCGATGAGACTGAAGTTAGGTACGAGTTGCTTGAACTACAAAATGGTTCAGATGCTATCAGGACGCGGCAAAACTTTTTGATTTGGGTCTTGTGCATTGTGCAGCGTGTGCTTGTGGTAAATTCCGTCAAACAGCGTCCCATATTATGTGGGACTGCCCACTCCTGGACACGAAGAGGGACATGATAGTTTATAGTCTGAGCAATTTGCCGAGACCCGGTGTACCGACCTAGGGGTGAATAGGAGCAAATTGAGGGTGGGTTTAAAAGTGGGACCTATTGGGGGGCCCTCGATCTCGACCGAGATAACCCCCGGGCATACTGCACCAGTAGATTGCACATATACGGGAGGAATGGATCCATGCTGGTCGAGAAGCGGAACTCATGTCTGTGCCATCTTTGTCCCGATCTAAGGGAAGGTGGGGGTAATTAATCTTTTACTAAACAGGAGCCACTGGACGTGTCTCGGGACTGAGGTTTTTGATTGCGGGTGTCCCTGTCAGTGGACATTTTTTGCCGAGGACTTTCCTGAGCACGGAATATACGTATTCTTAATTGCTTTCGTTTGATGAGGTAAACTTCTTCAATAATAACAGTTTGAGTAGGCATGAGTGGTGGCAAAAGTTGGTTTGCAACCAGTAGTCTTTGGGTAAGTCTGCTGCTTTTGAGTGCGCTGCCGGTGACTGGCCTTGACTGTCACCTGTAGGCGTTCTGGTGCTCCAGAGAGTAGAAACTTACGTTTGCTATCACTGTCGACGTAAAGTGGTTTGAAATGAGTGAAGGATTTATTTATTTATTTATACTTCCCTTTGTCTCTACCTTGTGGACGATGAGGGGTGGTTTTAGAGCGACAGTGAAATGGACATTGAATGTTGAAAATGTAAATATTTGTTCGCCCTTTTCATAACTGAATTTGGTTAGTAAAGGATGAAATATAATCAATTCGTAATTAAAAAAAAAAATTCTGCTTGTATGAGTGAATCCGAAGAAAGACATTTAGTCTTTAAACCAAATTCGTGTATGTGGTGGATGCTTTGAATGTTGATTTTGAAATCAAGTCTTATATCTACAAACGTTTGGACAAACTCAAAATATTTTTTGTATTAGTTGTTCAAACTACTTGGTTTATACTAACCCAAAACACGTTGCGCTCAATTGGGTTTAAATATTTATTGAATCTGTTGTGTAGTTAAATATCGTATAACAGTATCCTTTAACTGTAAACAAATTTGAACTTTATTACGCTTTGCAACTTTCCAGAGAAGCTGGGCTAAATAAACAATAAGTTTAGTCAAAATGTTGAAAGTTCTTCGTGATGAATTGTTCTAGCCGTGATTATAACCTCTAGTATTATTTTAGCATAATATCTTCCTTTCAACTTATATTCCATATTAATTTTAGAGAACAATTGAAGTAAAACGGATATTTAGATGTGATTAAAATCTAACAATCTTATGCCTTTATTACATTAAAATAAAATAAAATCACTTTGTTTTTATGTACCACTTATATTTTTTATAATTTGACAACCAACTCGTTTCGGCAATACTATGCCTTCTTCAGGGTTAATTACAAACTAACATAACATAGATAAAGTTTTCCCAGTGAAGGTAGAGTAGGCGTGGCTACGAGGGTAGATAAGAGAGGGGGTTTGGGTATGGATTTGTGGATTTATTATAATTTATACATTACAATTATTCAAATAAAATTTTGAAAGATATACCGGATGACATAAAACCAGCATTTTACATAACCAATAATTTAGGAAGTATACTTAAAAACACTAAACAAAGAACTGTTAAATTAGATCGATCGGGCATTTACAAGTTGATGTGCCATGACTGCAAGTCATTTTATAAAGTAAAAACATCACGTACCTTTAAAACTGGATCTTATGCCTGTTTACTAGTTTATGACGTTGATGTACCGTACCTATTTTTCGTAACCGGTAGAAACCGTAGGTCTCAATGATAGCTAAATTAATTTCAAGGTTCTCTTATTTCAACAGATTTTATTTATTTATTTATTATATATACGGCCTAAGCTAATTACAACAGTTACATCAAGAAACATAAGTGCAAGAAACTGAACAACAAGAACATAAAACTATTTAGCAAAGACAAACAAGGGCAAAACAATAATAGTATACAATATATTCAAAAAAACGAAAGACCAAAAACTTTGAGCTAAACCATGCCAATCCAACTTCATCCCACACTGTTTAGTCGCAAAGAGATTTACGAAAAGCCGGAAGATCTACCCCAAAAAATTCCAAGTCCTGTGATGAATTGACTTATCTACACATTCTGGACATTGGGGCATAAAAACCAAAGTTGCTCTTAGAAGATTTTATAAATAGCAGATTTTGACTTCAGGTGACACGGTTGGGAACATGCAAAGAAATTGATTGCAACAGAGATGGGACATTACTTAAAGCATTAAGTATTTTGAAAATGCATATAAGGTCCATCTCAGTTCTACGTCTCTCCAATGAAGACAGATTAAGAGATTGCTCTATTTCAAAATAAGAATAATAACCCCTTTGTAATCCGAGCAACCATGCCACTTTTCTTATAAAACGGTGGTGGACAGACTCGATATGGTCAATATGAGTCCTGTAGAATGGAGACCAAATAGGATAAGCGTATTCTAGAGGGGGTCGAACTAGTGAGCAATAAAGAGTTTTTAAGGTATTAATATTTTTGAAATCCGCCGTCACTCTAATTAAATACTTTTATTTGTTATTTTTTTAATATGATATAAGCTTTTTGTATCCCGGAGCCGCGTAAACACGTGATCATATAACCACGCGGTATGTCCCGGTCCCGTGTTTTTACGTGGTTTACCAGCTGTCTCAAAAAGTGCATTTTATTGACATCTAGTGACTTTTTAAAGTACTTTTTCGTGTAAACCACGTGTAAACACGGAACAGGGACACAATGCATGGTTATTATAATCACGTGTTTACACGGCTCCGGGATACAAAGCACAAAAAAAGGAGTGAGGCCCTGTACATGTGCGAACATTGCAATGCGCAATGTGGCTCTCCATAAAGGCCAATGTTGGCAATATTATCATACAAAAATGACGTATTTAATTGTTTCAAATAAATATAGGAAGTTTCAATTGATTAAACAGTCTTTTCATAATTATGATACTTTTAAGAAACCTTTCACAAAGCATGAAATTTCACAAAAATGTGCCAGGCAGAGAAAATTCTATGTGTTTTGGGCCGGTACTCAAAGTGTTAAATAATACTCAGTTTTTCATCAAAAAGAACACCTAAGCTTACACTTCTGTGACTTTTTCTTAGAGTAGAGAATTTATTTAATATCTGAAAACGATGCGATTTCCGTATTACAGAACTTAGAAATTTTGAATTTTTCAACGTTGAGATGAATAATATTTTTGTCGCACCAGTTTTACAAATTTTAAATATTTGATTGCAGGGTTTAACATGTCCTTTATTTTTTTATAAGTCTTGTTAAATTAATTTCGTGTATATTACAAATGCAGCTTGTACATTTATTTATTTTTATGTATTTATCAATTCATACAAATATGTACATGCATATTGCAAAAAAATACAATAAATACCTTTCTCAAACTCTACAAAGCCAAGGATACTGTGTTGAAATGGGATACAACATAATGGAAAGTGGAAGCTTGTACATAATTAAACAATAGAAAAAATATATATATTATTACTAAACCTACATATACTTCAAAGGGCATCTGGACAACACACATAATATTTTATAAATCTATGCTCTCGCAGCAGTTTTCTGCAATGGCCTTTTCCCTTAGACAAAATCCAGACTTGTACATGTACGCTCCTTCCGAAAATGGCCTTCGTTTTGGAGAACTTAATATGTTCATTACACACTCGGATTAAAGTACAAGTAGTGTCCATTGCACTATTTCGCACGTACAAGCTAATATGATGATGAACTAAAGTTTTGTTTGTTTATGGATTTCGAATAATTAATAGTATTTTTAAAATCAATATGAACATTGTACAGAAATGTTTTCATACATAAATAAATGTATGAAAGAAATTTTAAAAAATAAGTTGCTAGAAACATGCAACGTGTTTGGCCTCGGTTGTTATTGTTCTACACAAAGTTTAATGGCCAGGAACAAATATACATGAATCGTAACGGGGCGCGGCCAATGAAACGACCTTTTTTGCGGGAATTCGAAATTACAAATTAAAAAGTATTTTTTATGCTACTAATAATTAGCAAAAAATTTTTTTTTTACTGGACAGTATTTTATAGACTATTATTACTTTAAAAATGTTATAAAACAAGTGATTATTTCCTTTTCTCTAAAACTACCCACTATTTTTCAATGACATTTTAAAGATAAAAATTTAAACCAACTGGATGGATCATTTTCATTTAGGAATATTCTTGAAAATTATACGATCGAGCGTACCTCAATCAAAAACGAAGTACGATTTCGAGATTGCTAAATAGTTGACACTTAGTCATAATTATGCCTGCCAACCCCTGCAATGAATGGGTTGGTTTTGGTTTTGTGTGATGAGATAAATTAATAAATCCCCATTTTAATCAAACCATCCATCTTCGCCGCTTGGGCAAAAGTCACTAACCCTCAAAATGTCAATTTTGAGTTAAATATGCCATTCAAAGCGTAAAATTCTTTTCTGTAAGAGAAAAACATCACCGAGATAACTAAGTTAGAAAAAAGTTGCGTAAATCTGTTTTTACTAGGAGGCTTTATACTATTAAAACATTTAAGTTTGTAAGTGAAAATTCTTGATGGAAGTTCATTGTAATTTATTATAGAATTAAAAGACGAGTGATACTTTGAGTAATAATCCACGACTTTGGAATATCCAGTGACCAGTTTCATCGCTTTCGCGACATCTTCGAGACTGGTATCGTTGTTAAGAAATTAAATGTATTTACACAAAACAGGGGTAAGGATAGAGAATTCAAAATTATACAAAATAATTAATGCTAAAATTGGACATATTATAAATAAAAATATATGCACGGTAGCCTTTAATAATAGTTATTCCCCACCTTATTTGTTAGTTAATAATAAAGGTGAAAAAGATCAATTTTACAGTTCAGGAACTTACTTTTTTAATTGTAATGACTGTAAAAACACCTGCTACGAAGGCCAAACGGATAGATTATTTTAAACACGCATAAAAATTCATTTTCTAACAATAAAGAAAATTCAATTTTCGGCAATCATTAAATAGAACATAAAGATTCTTTTGATTTGAAAAACAATGTTAAAATAATTTATATTGCACCTAGAAGCCTTGAAAAACAGGAAAATCTCAAAATTAATAGATTTGTAGGGTCCATAGTCCATAATCGATGACACACACGTGTTAAATTAGTTCACCTGAAGTAGGCTAATAATAATGTCATCATTTTCTATCGAATCCAATACATACGTATAATGCAACTCTGTGAGTATTGCACATAAAATCGAAGGGCATCGTTCTACAGTACATTTACATCATCCCTACTATGAAGAAATGACTACAAAGGAATGTCGTCTATAAAGAGACCATAGGACGCAACGCCAGTCAGTCAGCCCAAAAAATAAACTCGACGTAGAATTATTTAATGAACAGCTAACACACGTGTGTTCCCCATTACTATACTCATTGTAATAATTTTACTCATGACTTTTTACTCTTTGTTTTTTAGAAACCATAATCGATAGATACTAAACTCACAAAAAACGGGACGATTAAAAATAATATATCTACAATACTCAAACTAATTAGAAATATCATTATATCAACTCATTAGTTAACCTGAAACACTTTGTTAATGATCCTTAAGACAAAAATAATTTAATTTAATAAACCCTCATATAATTTTGAATTATCTATGCTTACCTTTGTTTTGGATAAATACATTGAATTTCTTTATAAAAATACCAGTCTCGAAGATGTCCCGAAAACGACGGAACCGGTCACTGGGTATTCCTAATTTGTGGATTTAAAAATCACTCTTCTTTTATTTCGATAACAAATTTATATTATTAATTATTGAAACAAAAAAAAAACATGTGAAATAATAATATATTTCCTAATACAAAAAAAAATTTTTAGTCATTTCATCATCATTCTCGTTCCGCACCTGATGGTGCATAGGACACTGCATCGGATCATCAATTGGAGCGTACCTCGATCATTTTTTGTTACGTGAATGTAAGATGATCAGTCTTACGCTTCAGGTACTAGCCCAGGGACAATGAAATAATCTAATGTAAAAACACCCTTAGAAATAGATATTTCATATCAACCATGTCGGGGATAGAATCTGAGACCTTTTGCATGGCAGGCAAACGCGGTGACCATAACACCACGAGGCCGATTAATAATAATAATGGAATAATAATTTTACATAAAATTTCCTTCCTTTCACTAACTCTTAAAGCTTGCGGTGTCAAGATAACATCTTTCTTATCAAGCTAAGGTAATAAATATTAATACGAAAACTCGAAACAATATATTCAATTAACTGTAAAATTAAATGCCATTAATATTTTTTATAAATTTGAATGGTAATGGTCACTTAACTAAATTTTAACCACTTACCAAAGGAATTTATTGAAATAACATAAATGAATTATGCTGTGTACATAAAACCTCTAAGACACAAAAATCTGATATTTTCTTGGTCTCTTAACTTTCGAATCGCTATTTTTGACGTTTTTTGGGTTGGTGACCTTTGTTTCAACAGCGACGATATTTTAGTTGAATCGTGTTCGGTTCAAAAATTAATGAGGCACTTACTGCTGCCATAAAATGTTAATCCGAAAAATTTTATATCAAATTCCTTTTTTTTCCATTATCTCTAAATGTTGTTTCGGTTTTAAAAGCTTTAAAACATATTGACTTAGCAATTCTTCTACAGCCAGCCTTAAAATCACTTTACCTTTCTCTACGTTATCCCACTTTACGAACGATACTTCATTTACCACAACGTAAAATTCAAAGTGCAGTACATAATCTTATAAGCTTTCAATAAACCAACGACGAGCCGAAGAAGCTTTCTTCGCAAAAGCTTTCACTGAATTGTCTTTTTTTAAAAGTTAGATAGAGCATAATTTTAGATGTAACAACGCCCAGGAATTAATTTCTTAATAAAATTTTAGTGACGTAATTTAAAAGAGAAAATGGAATGTGTGAAAAAACTTTGTTTTTAGTTTGTGTTTTTTAAAGCTCATTAAAGGAAAGTTTCCATATCTCACAGTATCGCTTTTCGGTAACATTTATTTTTTATATAATTGATGTTCTCTTTTGGAACATTATTCAATTTGATAAAAGTTAATTACAATTATTTAGAATCATGTAGATGATTATTAAACACAACGAGATTAATATTACCAACAAAAAAAATATTTTACACTAATTTTATAATAGTAAGAATAATTCATAATTAAAAGGCTGTCTGCGTGGAAAAGAGAGCGCTCTTTTTTGTGTTCTTGTTTTATAAAATGTTGACAGCGCCCTCTGTTAGGCCTGTCTTGCATTTAGGAAAATGTTTAGGTACACATGCATTTTTATTTTTTTTAAATTTTTTTTTTAAATTTTTTTTTTTACAATAAACATAATAATAGAACAGAGTATTAAAAAAATAAAGCGTAAGAATATATCAATGAAATTCATATTGATGGAAAAATAGTAAACAAAAAAATCCATGCTATGACCTCTTCGTGGGCAAACAAAAAAAAGGTTAATGAATTTTTGCTCCTACAATAAATAATGGACAGTTATAATATTTTTGTAAAACATAAGAAAAAATAAAATATTCTGTAAAAGATAATATGGTATTTTTTTTATAATAATTAAAAAAGGAAATAAAAAATATTAAAAAAAAAACACAAAAATATTCCTTATTATTAAAGGGTAAAAAAATAAATCGTAGAAAAAAAAAGTTCATATCTTTAGTTTGAAGCTAGGATAGTGAATGTTTTTTAAAAGAAGAACAATTTGGAATCAATGAAATGATATCAGTAAAAAAAGAATTAAAAAATTTTGGGCCTATTAAATATGCATGTCTCTGTGTGAGCCTCGTTTTACAATGTGGTATTTCTAACACACGACTCTTTCTTTGACTTGATCTATTTGAATTACTTGTAAATAAATTTTGGTTCTTAAATATATATTTTAAACATTGAAAGCAATATATTCTAACTAAATATATATATATATAAATATATATATATAGCCACACAAGAGTTAAGAAAAGCAATTTATTACAAGTATTGTATTATACATAGTTAAACCTGCATAAAATATGCATTTTGTCATGAAAAAAAAAATTAATAGGTACTTATTATGTGTATATATTTGTAAAATATTTTGCTATTCTGTCAAATTTTATTGTAATAATATTAATTGTGATATTAATTTGTCGTAATGGATTGTATTTGTTTACGATCATGACAAAATGCACATTTTATAGAGGTATAACTATGTATGGCGGCCTCCGTGGTGTAGTGGTCAAGACGCTTGACTCACGCACGGAAGGTTCCGGGTTCGATTCCCGGTGAGAACACAAAAAATTAAAATGTGATTTTTCTCAAGCCTGGGTGCTTTGTGATGTAATTCACCACTGTAATTAGGCCTCCTGGCCTGTTGTGGTGCAAAAAAAAAAGTAATGTAATGTAATGTATAATACCATACTTGTAATTAATTGTTTTTCTTAATTCTTGTGTGGCTGTGATGTGACACTGGTCGACATACAATACAAGACTTGATATATCTATCTTATTTTTTAATGATAAAGTTGTATTTTTTATATTCTTCAAATGGACATTTTCACACCGTAGGTATTTGAAAAGTAAAATTTGTATTACTATGCTGAATTTTAATACAAAAAAATATTCAACCTTGCTACCCGAAGAATGAAACCCGCAAATAGTATTACATCTGTATTAGAGAGAGCACGAATATAGAACACATAACAAAGAAGACAGAGACATTGTTCTGTAGCTGCCGTATGTTGTGTGAAACGAAATCAGTCGGTTGTTGACAGTGATGGGGGACGCACGCGTGAACTATGGGCGGCAAATTCATGTTTTTTTTGTTGTTGCTATAACAGGGCTAAATTATTTGTTTATTTTTATAAAATATGGAAAATGAATTATTAAAATGTATGTCTCAATGTTATTTTTTTTTATGTCTGAGCTTTAGAATATTCCATTTTTTGCCTGTGGTAACACGATGTTACATCACCACGCGCAAAGGTATTACTTGCCACAGTCTTTTAAGAGTTAATAACGAACTAAAAAGATGTTTAATGGAAATAAATAAAAAAAACATTTAATGCTACATTTGCACAATATTGGCGAAGTAAAGTACTAAATACCTTTTTATTAAACTAAAGCGTAATTCGAGAGAAAATAAAATGGCTCTAATGAAATGTTGTATTTTGAGAGGCAATATATGGTACACTTTATCTCACACATTAATATGAAAGTCTTATAGGTTCTTTATCGTCTAACACGTGAAATACTGTGTATATCACGTAAATACTAAAGTGATTGTATTTTTCCATTAAATGTACTTCGTCGCACTACCTTTTATTTTCTTTTTGATGTGGGGTTGGAATTCATTACCACTTATTTATTTTTCATTCGAAATTCTTTTTTTTTGTGTCGATGTCGTCAATTTAAAATTTGATATTTTTTACGTACATTGACTTGTGCAAAAAGATATTGTAAAAATTGTTTTTATACGAATCAATTTGATTTACTTCAATTCAACACTAAATGTAAATGACAAAATAAATTTAAATGTTGAGAGCACGTAGAGGTGAATACTTTAATGTTAATTAAAAACTAAAATTCAAATTTATCTTAAAAATAATGCTTCACAAAAATCGCACTTTTGCCTCTTTCCAATTGTTCCAAGAAGCTAAACTTTTAGACATTAGACAAATATGTATATTGTTTTCAATGTTTAAAATATATACTAAAGAACCAAAATGTATTTTCAAGTAATTCAAATAGATCAAGCCAAAGAAAAAATCGTGTGTTAGAAATACCACATTGTAAAACGAGGCCATCACAGAGAGACGCATATTTTATAGGCCCAAAAAAAATTAATTATTTTTTTACTGATAATATTTTAATGATCATAAACTTTCAAAATTTTTCTTCTCTTAAAAAACACGCACTATCCTGGATTCAAACTAAAGATATTTACTATTTTTTCCAATGAAATATTTTGTTTTCATGTTTTTTTATATTTTCTATTTCCTTTTTTAATTACTATAAAATAAAAAAGTACCTTATAATCTTTTACATTTTTTTTATATTCTCTTTCTTATATTACAGAAACTATTATACCTGTCTATTTATTGTAGGAGCAAAAAATCATAAACATTTCTCGTATTCCCACGAACAGGCTTTGTGGGATTTTTTGTTTACCATTTTTACTGTTTATATGTTTTTCATTGCTTTGTCATTATCCTTTTTTTTATATACTCTGTTTTACCTCTTATGTTTATTGTAAAAAAAAAAAAAAAAAGGTTCCCTACTTTATAACCTCTACAATACAATAATAATAAAATGTCCTGCATTATAAACTGTAAGCGTTTCTTTGAACAGCTTAAAAGTTGAACTAAAATTTCGTGGAAATATTAAAAGCTCACAATAAAGCGATTATAAGCACCGGAGTATCAAATAGCCTCGTAAAACTACAATGATTTCTATAAAATTTCCAAGCGAAACAAAGTTCAGCGGAGCGCTAGAGATTTCTCGGACAATTTAATAGTCTATAATGCATTATGAATACCATAAACATTGTTCATGTGACGTGAACTTAACAACGTACTATACTGTGTAAGCTTTTAGAAGCTTAATAACCTTTCTCTGTGCAAAGACAAAGCCTTTTCATGGCGTGATTGATTATGTTTGATTTGCAGTAGATACAAGACTTATCATTGTTATCTAGAAAACGCGGTAAGTTTTCACATTTCTATGGAGTATGAGCTTTATTTTTATACCACGCAATTTTTAGGTGTAGCTTATCATAATGTAAAGTGGAAATCTGTTTATTATTTTGTATCTTGGGAACCAAAGTAATATAAAATATTAACACCCGAGCTGTGTATCAGTTTTATCTATTTATTTTGTTAAGGGCTATTTCAGTAAGAGTTGATATAAAATATGTAGCGTCTTTAAAAATAAAATCTAATCATAATATTTTGCAAATAGCAGAATAATAATTCTATGGATGACCTTAAAAACTTGTTGAACACACAATTTTACTATTGCTTTTGATAATCTTTGACTTTTTTTTACTTCGATCAAATTTTTTAACTCCTCTGTTTTTGGATTTATTTATTTTTATTATTTACTAGTTAAACCCGGCAATATTTTGCGATTGCTAGATTTGAGTACATACTCGCACATATATATAAAATAAACACAATCGAAAGTTTGATATCAATCATTGTACGAGTATTTAGTTCAAATGAGATATTATAAACATGTAAATTATTAGTTTTGTGTTTTGGATTACATGAGTTGTAAGGATACGCAGTGACAGGGAATTTTGATTAATAGGTAGTTCAACATTGTTTTACTGCCCCTGTCTTAAAGCTGCCTCCCCGATGCTATGCGAAAAAGATAACTGCATTTTGTACCTTTTATGCCTAACCGCATTTCAAATCCGCTCCTCAAAACTGAACCGATTTTGTTATTTTTTTAAAACAGATTATTAAAATGAAGTTCTCTGTATCGTTATCGTTATAATAATAGTTATTATATTTGTGTACCGTGTGCCCATAGACAGCAGATAAAACCGAACGTTTTTATGGGTTTTTGGATGGTTTAGTTCTTATAATAAACTATTCATCAATAATGCAAAACTATTAAGACACGCCGATGGTAAATATTTACAACGCCACAATCCAAGGTAAAAATACGTTTTTACGAAGAAAAGTCAGAGATTCGTTTCCTCTCAAGATATAACATGATTAAGTTTTCTTTCAAAGATTGCTTCATAATGCTTTTTTACGTAACCGAAGAAACAGATTCGGTTTTCTTAAATTAAATCATTAACCTATTAGTACACATAAGCGCACCCTGAGCCCTTTAAAATGACGACACTTAGCTCATGCCCAAACATTTATTCACGGCTAACGCGTATTTAGTCGTTCTTTAACCTCCAGCTAGTCAGAAAAACATTTACCATTAAGTGAAGTAGGTACTTAAGTACTTGTTGATGTTTGAATTACAAAACATAAAATAATTCATTTTCAAATTTAGAATTCTGTTTGCAAATGTCAAACTTTACTCCTCTCACCAACAGGGGTGCATTTTTTTAGGAATGTGATTTTCAAAAATATGTCAGTTAATATTCTTTTAGTTTTACCAAAAATCAAGTTGTCAGAAATACATGGGTAGAACTTAGGTATAAGGAATTTATAATAAAAATCTGATTGGGATTCATAAAAAGTGAATGTTTTTTGTTTACATTCAAAAACAAACTTTTTTTATACACTGAAAAAAAACATTCTTTAAATTTTTTTGTGCATGCATTCTCGTCGAATGCAGCTCTGGCGAACAATGAATAAAACATTTACGCTTCTAAAGTTTTTTCTTTGATTTTATTTGATTTATTTATTTATTTGATTAGGTAAACAAACAGTATGTACACATATATTGCCAATTTCTTTGTATATTAGAGTAAGAAACTCATGCACACACCAAAAAAATTGTTTACACTTAATACAATAATTTAAATTATGTTCAATATAATAAATGTAAAAGTAACTAAATGAAAAAAATATTTATATAATAATGTTAAATGTCTGCTTCTCTCAAAATTTCAATAATTTTTGACCTAAATTTACATACATTGTCACAAAAAATATCAGCCTCGGTAAATATATTGTTATAATTTAGTTGATTTAGTTGATTTGATTTAGTTTTTACAATGATAATCTATATATTTTTTTAAAACATCGATGAACTGTCCTTTTTTCCGATGACAAATGAAGTCTTCTGAGCAAAAGAAGTCAAAAATGTTAAGAAGAATCAGAAGAACAACAGAAAAGTAATGGGACTGTCACAAAAATCCCGTTATAAAACTTTAGCAAACATGCTGGCTTCTCGAAATACCAACGCCTTGAAATTTCCATGTTCTTTTTACAAAATTTATTTTCCTTGCTTGTGTTTTACAAGAAAAAAATTGTTAACGCATTTTACTTAAGTAAATATTTTTATGCACTTATTTTGATGAAAACTAAACTAAAAAAGGCCCATTAAAATTTATGAATGCTTAGTTTTTTCCGTGTTTATGAGGATGAAAAATAAATTTCTGTTTGTTAAATAGAATTATCATTCTTGATCAGCACCAAGCGAAGGAACTTATGAAAGGGTACATGCAAAAGTTTTCTTTTCGAACTACTAAAGCTCAGACGAAATCAAATGAAGGTAATCACTAGAGCCCTCACATAGCACTACACATTGAATAAACACCTTGCTAGAATGAACCTTTCTGAAACTTCAAGATGTAAGTTTTGCAGTGCAGATGACGAAATACCTATACACATTATTTGTGACGGTGATGCTTTATATCATAAAAGAAGCCGCATCCTTTGGAGACTAGTAGTTAAATTTGAGGATCCTAAAAAGCTCGTGTCTTATCTAACAGCCCGATACTTTACTGATCTGAGCTTGGAGGGGTAGATTTAGCAAAATAAGAACTCTCGCCCTCCGGCTCTTTTAAGACCTGAGCTTGTAGGGAGAGAACTAATTCACGGAGACCTATCAAAATAGATATTCGCAAGTCGCATTGACGTCAAGAGCTTGTATTGCACTGATTCCCATTCCAAAAAACAAAACGGAATCAGGACCCGGGACGAGTGTTTTTGACTTGATGACTAGCATTAGGGAAAGTTTGGATAATAGAATATGCTTGTGGTCACCTTCGGCAACTATGCTTTCGTTACCGGGTTTGATTGTCGACAAAGTCTACACAAAATATTTATTTTTAACCTTAATTTTTCATAATTTTTGGTCTAGATATGTAACATAATACTGGCCATGTACTTTTTTTTATTTATAAATTATACAAAATAAGTATTTTACAACAGGTAAAAATAAAATAAAATGAAATGAAATCTTGCCATCAAACCATAAAAACACTGTAATTCGAAAACAAACACGGGTGTTACACTGAGGTGCAGTAGCTATAAAATATTGTAGTGTAAATAAACACATCATATTGTCTCGGAAATCGAACATAAGACCTCTTGCATGGTAGGTTTAGATACTCAGCACTAAACTGTGGACAATTCTTTCAACCTTCGCCATGTTTAGAGTCTTTTCACCTGCACATCAAGTAATCCCCATCAGCATTCTTAGTTCTGGGACCATGAAATATTCCAAAGAAAAAATATCGCTTTTGGTCACGTGATCAGCGCGTTTGCTTACCACGCAAGTGGTCTCCGGTTCAATGCCCGTCATGGTTGACATGGAATATTGGTTTAAAAAGTTTTTTTCTCGATAAAATATTTCATAGTCTCCCATACTCCTAGGACTGGTATTTGTAACGTGAGACAAAAAAATATCAAGACGCGCTGCGTTTAGTGAACCAATACAGTACCCCATGCACAATTGTTGCTGGAAAAAAATAATGATGGTGATAAAAAAAACTGTTCTTATAAATATGTTACGTCAACCATGTCGTGAATCGAACCCAACACCTTTTATATAGTAGGAATACGCGTTGACAATATAAAAGTTTTAACGTTGTTTTTAGTAGGTCTAAATGTTTGTAGACAGGCTGGACTTCACTCTCTAGGAAACTATTAAATCTAAATTATTGCAACAGAGAAGGAAAACAATTTTGAAAAGGAAATATAGAAGTCTAGGTTTTTACATGGTTTATGACTATTTACAAAAGTCAACAGATGGAACAGGTGAGGTGGTGTGGATGTGCAATGTACATAGACAGAATGGTGAATGTTAGACAGTGTAAAAAGTGGCCACTTTAAACCCACCAATCACAGGTCCTAAGCCCTGTAAATACCTAGACTTCCATATTCACTTATGAAAAAAAATATTCCCTGTCGCGTAAGTAAAGCAAAGAAGTAGCAATTCCTAATAATAATCAAAATTTATGTAAATTGTGACTTACTTCTTTCAACCTTGGTCATGCTGAGGCTATCCTTGCGCCAGTACTTTAGCAGGTTCCTCGGGCTGAAGAGGCCCAGCAGGCCGCCGCCCTCGGGGGCCCCCTTGCGCGCCAGGAAGGGCGGCGCCGCGCCGTCCTGCAGCTCCGAGGAGCGGCATGACGACGTGTCCTCGCCCAGTGATAGGGAGCGCCGCGCGCCCCCGAGGGACATGCAGCCACATCCCCCGCACCCCATAGAGCCCCGTTTCGATATCGTGAATAAAAAACACTGCACTGTTTGAAGAAACTCAGTCACTCTTATTTGTATTGTTACTTCCACTTTATTTCACATAACACTGTACTTAAGAAACATGACATTTATCATCAACAATATTTTGGGTACGTCAAAAATTTTGTGAACAAATTCTGTGACGGGATATTAAGATATTAGCAGGTAACTGTTGGCTATTGCCGATTTATGTGGGAATTGGGGTTGGAAAGCTTAATAATAAATAATCGTTCTAGAAAATGAAATTCAAGTGATGATTGACCTTTGGACTCTTGACTCGGATTCCACCACACTATCATGAACCATAACACAGTGCTGTAATTTAATTTTTGATAAAATTTTGAGGTCATGTACTAATTCCGTGTTTCTCAGCGATTTTTCATCCGCTCGTATCATCAGTTTGTTTAATGTTTTGATAATTAATTGTTTATATACAGGTGTAATATATTTATGGATTGGTTCTAAAGGGACCAATGTCAAAAATTTTAATACTATGAAAAGGTTAAGCCTTTTTTTGGCGTTAAAATAAAAACTTTAACTTTTTTGATAAAGAACATTAATAAAAACTATTACCATATGTACGTGAATATAAAATATTGAGTTTTATATTTTCTTAAATAAATGTTGACCTTTTACAAAATATTCACAAGAAAAACATGAAATCAAACACTGGTCCTTTTCGATTCAAGCCACAAACATTTGTCCAAAGTTACAACGCACGAGTTCTAGGGTTCGATTCCCAACACGGTCAAAGATCAAGGAGATATGTAATTTTGATCATTTTGCATACATGTTATTTTAACGTTTAAGGATAATAATTAAATGTACAATTTAATGGTGTTATGCAAACTAATTAATTTTTATTATAAGTTGGTGTTTTGCTATGTGGGCAAAATATGTCATTTTATTGTATATTTTATTATTATTTCCTTGGGTTGTTGTACAGTTTAAGTCCATGATTTATAAATCTTAAACATTTTGTAACATTTCTGTTTTTTTTCATATTTCATTCCGTTTTTATTCATTCAAACGTAATTACTTTTTTAATTTGTTTGAGCATTTGTCTGTAATTGATAACGTTCAGGTTTTTTTATTTGTGTAGTTCTATCGTTAGAGTTTAATAAGATACGTTGAATATCAGTTTTAAAATCTTGTTTAACCTTTCCGAGCCTGAGAGTAAAAACAATCCTGTCATTAAAAAAAAATTGTTCCCGGGAGGTACTAGAAATACCCCATCTAAAATACTCTAGATTTAATAACGCTTTTTAAAAATAACAAATGACTATGGTAGTGTTTATAAAATTATTAAAATTGTTGTTAGTGTTTAAAAAATCCATACAATTTTTCATCAAATACTTTTGCGAGAGGATGCTGCACGACAGCGATGCGTTGAATGATACTTATTTAATGTCACATCACATTTTTGCGAAAAAGTAGTGCGAGGAGTTGGGAGAGTTGCATGTTAAAAATAAATCACGAAATCCAGTTTTTTGTAGTTACGGCTGGAAAAAACAAACCAAATAGCAAAAAACATACGTGAGAAATGACAAACTGGGAAAATATTATGGGGCTGGATTATGCAAAAACAGAAATCAATATTATGATTTACAAAAAAGTTATTTTACAAATATGCTGCATTAAGGACCCTAAAAACACCTTGTAGACCCGAAAGGGTTAAAACTAAAAAACGTTATGACATTAATCGAGATATGCTTAAATTTTAAAACGAATGCAGTTCCTTGAGGACGAGGAAAAGAGGAAGGAAATGTGCTTTCTTATAATAATATGAAATAGTTAAACAAAAAACTCGGTTACTGGGGCGAATTAACATTGTATTATCAATTATTCCATATGGCAGAACACGTAAAGGTTTGAGGTTAGATTAAATTCCAGTATTTTCCCTTCTGAATAAAATCAATCTTCAGCTCAGGAATTTACAAATTATTAACTTTCCACACACAAACATGCCTGACTTAAATAGGATATATTTGCTACACAATGTTGAATACACAAGTGAGGCTGATATCGTTTATAACGATAGGTAGGTTACAAAGTATACGGCCTTATCTCCAGTCCGATCTTAACCGAACTTACCTTGATCGGATCGTATATTTTCATGGTAGCTTATTACATTATTGATTTTTCATTTTTTGGACTAAAGTGTGTAATTTAAAGATATGTGACCATGTTTTAAGTAACATTTTAGCTTCCTTCTATTGGGATATCAGACGTGGGACAAATGTATGTTTAACCTGTTTGAATTTCCGGAGTTTAGATATTCTTTTTTTTAATTGAAAGAGTTCAATCTGATGATACTTATATAAATTTTTTTAATTAGTTAGTTCGTTTCAAAACTTATAACTCTCTAGGATATATCTCCCTGATTTTCATAGACCTCTTAGCCATTAACACAGACAGTGTGGGATGAAGATGGATTGGCATGGGTTAGCTGGAAGTCTAATATGAACGTAGTTATACACACAACAGCCAGTCTACAATTTCGAGATGTTATCGGGTAAAGTTAGGTCAGTTCTGTGTTCTGCTAAAACATCCACACCGCTTTTATAAAAAAAAACTCTGAAAATCACCCATCGAAAAGTACTGATCACAAAAACAGCATTTCTTAATTTGCAGAAAACACCTACAGCACTTAAAAAATCTTACGTATAGATGGTTTTCATAGAAAAATTCAATAGAAAATAGCAAGAACAATAAAACTTCAGATTAAAAAAGCTTATATTATAAAAAAATTTAAAATCAGCAGAAAACGTCCACAACTATAGTCTGTTTTCAACTATTATACCTTTTAGCATAGAATTAAGAATAATAGAGAAGGAGCGTAGAACCATATTTGAATGTATCGGGCTGTGTCCGAAAAATCCCCCGCTATGCCTCACTTTCGCCGTGCGCATTCGTGATGTCGCCACGTAATGTTGCACGATGGGAAAAAAAAATCATAACACAAATATAAGGTAAGAAAGCAATCTGTTAATTTCTCTAAAATTTAATTGTGCACGCGGAAATATTTATTTGATAAAACAGAGTAGATAAGTAAAGGGTCATTTAATAATAATTATTAAATTAATGAACTTTGAACTGAAAACATAAAACCAATTTTATTTTACATAAAACGGATGTTTTTATATCATTATAAATAATATTTGATGTTTTAAAGATAATGTCGTTCAAATGTCTACCACAGTGTTGTTTAATCCGATGTCCAATTTTCATTAGTTCTCTCATTAGATGAGCAAAGTTGGGTTAAAAAAAATTACTACCCTGGCAACATTAACAAAATGTTCATTTTGATTTCTTCGATAATCTGACAAATGGAAAAATAAAATAATTTTTAAGTAATACTTAAACATTCATTTGCTAATTGCACATGAAATGTGATCCCATCTTGTTTCTTTAAGATCTGAGCATTATTTCTACACTTTAAAAGGACACAACACGGCATTGTTGAATTCAAATCAGGAGTTGCGTACTGAGCACGTCTACTAAGAAACTAATGAGTCAAAACGTAAAACTACTAATTTATGAGTAGTTTAGTCGCCTTCTGTTTGATGCTCGTGTTTCTGGACTATTCTTAATTCTATGCCTGTTAGGTTATATATAAAAAACTAAGAAAAAAATCAATTTTAAAGCATACTATTTGTTTTAATTTTATAGTCACTATGAAAAATTCTTTTTTGTTTTAAAATTCACTTAGATTACATTTTAAATACCAAAATGTTAATATTTTTCCTGAAAGAGGACTATCGTTTTTGGGAGTCATCAATCCAGAAAAAAAACCTAGGTGTCAAACATATTAAAACTATCTGACAAAAAAATTAATGCCTCCAGAAATCTAGCTATCTTAAATAAATTAAAGTAGATTAATACATAAGTTGTTCGGGCCAACTCGCAACTAAATCTATATTAGCCTACCTGTCCTTCCCATTTCCTCGCGCACTTAACAATAATTCTACGTGTTAGTGCCGGTAACAACATTAAGATTGTAGTACTAATTGAACCTCAACCGAAGGAAAGTGCTTAACAAATCTTTAATCGAGCGAGCCATTCCAGCGTCCATTTAGACCCCCAGCTCCATACAAGCTGTACCAGCGTCTCACGACCGCAAGCTTTACCAGCCAGGTTCCAGCACACGTCAGCAACCTTCCTTCCCCGACAATATAGTACACTCTTAATTGTCCTCATCCTAGGACGAGGAATTCTTCACACCTCGTCCACTGCTCAACATATGTTTTTGTTTTTATAAATTCAATCTCTTAAGTCTCTTCACACACACGTATCATTCAATAAAAGAGTTTGTTTTCTGCAAAATGCATATTTTAGTTGCGTGGTCAACCAGACTTTAAAAATTACCAAAATATCTTAAACAAATAATTAAATTATTTTTGATGTGACAATGTTTTGAGTATGTGAAAATATTTGCAGACAAGCTGAATTTCCTTTCTTGTGAGTTATGTATAAATTAAATAACGTTAAATTGAGTTAAGTTATATGTAAATTGATTCATATTGAATTAACCAACTGGTAAAAAAAGGCATAAAAATTGAAATTTTATTTTCAGGGATTACCTAGTGGGTGAAATGGTTCAGCCGCATGAATCTCACCCGCATGATAAAGGTTTTAGCTTATTTTATACAGAAAAGTCAACATATGGAAGAGTTGAGGAAATGTGGATGTTTAAACATAGATAGGATGGTGAATGTTACACAGTGTGTAAAGTAAACACTTAAACCAGCCAATGACGGGTCGTAAGCCCGGTAATTGCCTTGAATTCTTTTTTCCCTTCTCATTTTTTTATCCCTCTCCATTGCAACAAATTTAAATATTTTAAATGTTTTTATAATAAATTTATTAAGTTTAACAAATTACAACAAGGATGGAGAATACCTTAAAGAAAGGAATATGGAAGTTTAGGCATTTAGAGCGCTAATGTCATTCCATTGGCTGGTTTAACAGGCCACTTTACACACTTTGTAACATTCACCATTTCGGTAAAATCAACAAATGGAAGAATTAAAGAAATATGGATCTTTTCATATACATATTCATATCTTAACATATTCAAACTCCATTTTTTTTTACCTAATATTTTTTCAAATTCAAGCTGAAACAATCCCTATTGTTTTCATCGTGATAGAGTATTTTGATTCCAAATTTGAGTATCAATATCACTATACGACGAACTGTTGACTCCAAATGTAGTAAGGACTCAATAAATACATTATAAAGTAAAATAGCCTTACAAACTTTGACAACGTTGGTAGACGAAGTGATAAACTTGATTTCCTTTCCTAGCCTGGATGGCTACTTAAACTTTCCTCTTAACTGGCCTAACAGAACTTGCAAAAGCTTCATGTCTATAAACCTAAACAACCTCATGAGCAGTGTATTTTTTTATTAATTTTATTGTATTTTTCATTTTGCTCTCCGGACAGTATCTGGATTTTTTTTGTAAATAACTTTAATTAAATAAGACTTTCGGATATAAAATCCCGGGCTTTTACATTATTATTTTCTCGGCTTTGTTTCTTAATTCTATACCAAATACTGTATTTTAGATTCTCGACATGGTTGACATCTATTTAAAAAAGGTGTTTTTCCACAAGAATATTTCATAGTTCCTGGACTGGCACCTGAAGTGTAAGACTGATCATCTTACATTCATGTAACAAAAAAATATCAAGTTACGCTGCAATTGTTGTGTCAAAGTGATGCCCTATGCACTATTAGGTGCGGAAAGGGAATAATGAAATGAATGAATACAAGTAGACATTTTCTCTTTTTTTTATTACAGGTCTCACCAAACCAATTTATATGGCTTGTCGGTTAAGATCTTATTCATTAAAACATATTTTATTTATTTATTTTTAGTAAACCTTTACTAAGCATTAAAACAAAACATAAATAAAAACATAAATAAAAATAGAATAATTCATGTTGAATTTTCCAAAAAAAATCATGCTCCTGTGTTAAGCAAGTGAACAAGATAATATAAAATAAAAACAAAAATGCGCATCAAATAAGTAAAAAAAAATTATTAACGATTTAAAAAATAAATACACTTTTTAAATAATGATTACACTATTTGCATAATTATAATAAGTAGGTACTAACTTAACAATAAGTAACGAGAAATAATTGTTTTTCAGAATAATATTTGGAAAAAGTAAAATTAAAAACAAAAAAATTAAAATAATAAATTTAAAAAAAATACAAAACAGGAATATCAAAGTTTAATACAGGCATGTGTACATGATAGGCATAAAGCCTTTTTGAAAACATTATTTCTATATTTATATTTATTATACATTCCTGATCGAATAGCGATTCTCTTATCATATAAATATCTACTCAATGAATCTGTGAAAAAACAATCATCAATTTTTATTATGAAATAGAAATAATGAATTTTCGAACTTGCAAGCCAGATTCAGAAGTACGTTTTGAACAAAATAAAAGTATTTTAAAATCTAAATAATACAAATAAACAAAAGGATTTATCTGCAGTAAAATATTCAATAGTTTGAGTCCAAAATGGATGAATGGTTAAAATAATACAAATATTGTTTTTAACTCGACACATTTCAGTTTCAATTGAGTGAAATTTTATATTTCATGCATTTTTGACAATTTAAGATAACACAAATATTTTTTTTTCATTTAATTCTTCCCTGTAATTAAGGTATTTTAACGGAGATGAGGGACATTTTTGGGAAAAAAATGTTGTTGTTTAGGCAAGTATGGGGCTCATGACCTGGCTGGTTTATTTGGTCACTTTACACATGTGTGACATTACTCATTTTGTATTTCCATGTGCCATTTTTCCATCCACATTTCTTCAATCCCAAAGAACTGAAACCCGTATTGACGTGAGTGAAGTTCATCAGACTCAATAATTTTGACGTCTAGGTGACGCCTGAAAATATTTTCAATTTTTATACTTCTTGAACCAGATTTTGAGTTCGTTAAAATTTTGGTAAATTAGGACTGGAATTCACCTAGGAAGTATTGATGAGGGTAGATTCAATGAACTAAATTATTTCGCATATGAAGCAACGCCTAAAAATGATCCTTTTTTATTTATAATTTAATTGAAGAGAGACCTATCTACTCTTTCTTATTTACTTTTTTGTAGATCTATTTAACAAGATACTTTATACCACATAATTTAATGTGACATTAACTAGAATATTCCATTAACGATCTCACGGGAATAAAAATGCGTAAGACATATAAGATTAATTCATCCCATCCAATAAATGATAATAAAATAAGGGAAATCAAAACAAAACTTTTCGAAAATAATTATTTTAAAGATGGTTCAAAATATTTTTCATTAATCATCTATTTCGCTTTGCATTAAAAAAAATATTAATCTTACTCATTTATTGAGTTAGCGTTTATTTTGTTTAATTTTTTTTTTTTTTTATATTTTCCTTTTTTTTCTTTTTTATATTTATGTATTTATTCTGTTAATATTTTTAGTTGCTTGTGTGTATTAACTTGTTATTATTGTTATAGATATGCATTTTTTTACTGTGTATTTATATATGTTTATACATATTTGTAAAATTGTTTTTTTTTTATATTTATGATCATTTTATATGTTAAAGGCAATTTGTGTAAAAAATAATTATAATAAAATAAAATAAATAATGAACGACCTTGTTTTAATTTTTTTAATTAATGTCGCAAACTAACAATTTTAAGTACACTCTATAAAAAAATTAAGTATTTAAATGTTAAATAAAATTCAAGTCTGAAATTGGCTATTTTTAGATAATATTCAGATCTTTATGGTTTTAGTGCAAACTGAACGCAAATGTGTAAGAATAGTTTACGAAAATAAAAATAATTCCATCAAAAACTTGTGAAGTAGTTGAACTTTTCATATTAAGATTTGTAAAAATATTCATTAAATACTGCTAAAAACCTATATAAAAGAATAAACCAAAAACCTTTGAACTTTAAAACAATGAGTGATACTGGCGCTACATAGTAATTGAAATAATAATCAAATGATATATTTTGTCAATTCATACAAATTGACGTGACAATTGCTGGTTTTTTACAACAACACAGAATTTTAAAAAGTGAATTTGAGATACTTTAATTTTTAGGTTTTTTAGAAATATTTAGAAAAAACAATTATACGGATGCATAGAAAGAGAACAATTAAATCCAATAATATCGTGTTGGAAAATTTCGGACATTTGATGTTTTTATAACGAAGTCCTCAATTTTAATTTTAAAGTCGAACACTGATTTGAGTCTACTAATTTCGTTTTTTTTATCGGTGAATTTTATTCACTCTGTTAGGATATTTTAGAACATGAAAATTAAAAAAAATATTATTTTTTATTTATTTATTTAACTTTTTGTACATAATGATTATTTGTACATTGGCGGGCTTATTTTTGATATAAGTTTGAAAATGCCATAACAAATTTGAACAATTTTTCGTTTTTTTTATTATCGTTCAAAAAAATAAACAATTGAGAGTTAAGTCAGTTTTTGATTTTTAGTTAAAACTAAATTTTACAAACGTAGAAAATAACAAAAAAAATGTTAGTTAGGCTACCACAGAATAACTACATACATTGGAATGACTTCGGAGTTGTTTTTGAATGTGTATTTATTTACGAATAAATAACAAAATATTTTATTATACTGTGTCGTTAATTCTTTTTTCCGACTTTTATTAGCTCGTAGGAAGGTGATCGAAGAGTGGCCAATTTCGATCGGTAAACGAAGCGATCGGGATTTACAAACATCCCGACAATATAAACAGAAATGATGGAATGCGATTTAAACCATCCTGGTACCCAGTTGTAAATA
The DNA here is from genome assembly GCF_059751315.1 of Micrasema longulum. NCBI lineage: Eukaryota > Metazoa > Arthropoda > Insecta > Trichoptera > Brachycentridae > Micrasema > Micrasema longulum. The sequence goes on from NW_028278966.1 coordinate 339,878, forward strand.
AATAACAGAAAAACGTAAACTGAGAAACAATTTAAAATTAACAATTTGGAAATAGTCACGACTGCGACATACTATAAATCCTAAATACATAACCTTACATATTTATCTACACAAATAACATTGACCCTGATAAGTGGCTTTGAAATGCGATCTGAAACGTCGGAAAAGAGTGCAAACTACACACGGCATGGTAACTCAGAAAACCTCACTGTGCATCTGAACGGTCGCGAAAATCTAAGAAGTTTATTATAATAACAAATAAGCACATGTATTACATAACTTTTAAATAAACAAGTCCCTCTATGCTTAAAAGGACAAGTCTATGAGTCGTGTATAATGCCGGTGACAACATACGGACTAAAAACTATGTTCGTAACACAGAAAAGTAGCCAGAAACTAAAATGTTAGCAACGATCTTTGGAAAGACAGATGCTCGGTGTCTGTCTAAGAGACAGAATAAGAAATGAAAAAATAAGGCGCCGAACCGAAGTCGTGGATAACATGAATCGTGTAGCGAAATTAAAATGGCAGTGAGCTTGACACTTGGCGAGGCAAAATGATGGCAGGTGGATACACAGAATAAAAAAATGGAGACTATGGGCAAACAAAAGTTAGTGCGAAGCAACTTAGAATATGCATCACAAATATGGAATCCTATGTACAATGTGCAGATATCACGCATTGAAAATATTTAAAAAAAAATCGTAAAGTTCATGTGTCCGGTTGAAACTTGAGTTTAAATCCGACCAGTATATTCAAATATGCAAAAAACATCACCTATTGCCTCTGCAAGAACGTCGTGAAATAGCGGATATAATTTATTTACTTAAAATTGCCTCTGGTTCGATTGACTGTCCTGAACTACTTTGCCAACTTTCTATCAATGTTCCTTCGAAAGTTTTAAGAAATAACCCTCTTCTTCACATACCTCTTGTTTCATCTAATTACAGGCAAAATTCATATTTATGGCGAACTTTTAATAATTTCAATGTAATAAATAAATCATTTTACATAGATTTACTTGCAAATAATCTTAATGACGTACGACGTTTGCTTTCAAAATAATTCGTAGTATTTTTTCTTTTCTTTTATATTTACATTTAATTACTATTCATTTTATGCTCTAGAATCTTTTTTAACTTACTGTGATGCTACTTGTGAAAACCTGTAATTGGCTTTTTTGTTATTTGTTTTGTTATATTTACATATATAAGATAATTATAGCTGTTGGTTATCCAAATAAATAAAATAAAATAAAATAAAATAAAAGAAGTGTTGGAAGGCCACAGAAAAATGGGTCGATGACATTGCCTCGATAGTCGGTACAACATTAACGATGAAAGTGGGTTAAACGAAGGAATGGAGACGTTTGGAAAAAAGCCTTTATCCTGCAGTGGAAAGAATAAGGCTGAAGAAGAAAAAGAAGAAGATTACATAACTGTAATTACTTTACCAGCTTATAATAATACTTATTTTAATAATACAAAAAGTTTGTCTAAATACGAAAACTAAACATAGCAAAATAAATATTTTCCGTGCACTTGCTGACTTGACTAACACAAGCACCAACTTCCTTGGTAAAGCTTCAAGGAAAGTTCTACGGTACTCACTGAACTATTAACTCGGAAACAAACCTTTATGAAGTATCGTGTGGCTAGCAGTTTTTGCTCTGAACCGAGCTAATAATAAGTTATTTATTTATTTATTTATTTCATTTTATTTGGGATTTTTACAGCTATTACATAAACAAAATAATTAGAAAAATCTTAACAATACTAAAGCCAATTACAAAAATCCACTGTAAATATAATGACACATAATATATAAGAAAAGAAGTTTAGTAATTTTATTTGTGTGACGTTTGTATTCATGTGTATGTGAATGTGTGTATGCGATATATATATTGATATATTTTGCTTATTACTGCTTTTTCGTAACATTTGCCAATTAAAATAATATATTTTTTATGTTAACATATGAAGCAATTAAAAAATATTTCAATTATCACTATTCTAATTGAAGCCTAAAATATTTGCAACAATTACTGAGTATCTTGATTTCCTTTTAATATAAAACATACATTTTCACTAGGTTCAGTGCATTTAAGCTCTTTGGGTAAAAACCTATATTGAGGTTAAATGTTTTACATAAGAAATAATAATAACATATAGTTTTAATGCTTTTTATATGCAAATTTGAAACAATGATACGAAAAAATCTCCTTAAGTTGGAATAATACATGGAGAAAAATTATGTTTTTTAAGTGAAAAATTAATTGAAAATACAGTGAATGAAATAATTATTATATTTTATAACATTGTAAGGGCAATGGTCTACGCTTTAAATTGAGTCCAGATCCTATGCAATTATTTAAATATATGCATCTGTTAATATGAACAAAAGAAAATTCTAATAGATATGTCACATAATACACTGATAATACGTTATATTGTGTGAAAAGTGGGATCCGTGTACTTAATTGATAAAAACTACGTAAACGAGACGGCGTATGTCAATCACGGCTAAGCGTAATTCCAATAATGAATTGCGTAACTATTAAGCCATAATAAAATGAGTTAATATAAGAAATAAATACAGATTTTACAGCTTACCGTGGTGTGAATTCAAGTTTCATAAAATAATATCCGGTTCATCGATGGCCGTAAAAGCGTGTTTTAATGGCAGAGTTATATGGAATGATAACAAACCCTTTATTTCACAACAGCCTGCCGTAAACACGTTAGAGTCCATCATTTCGTCCCGGGAAAGCCTTTTCCACTTGCTTGTAAAATATACGAGATGAAATAAAAGCTGGATATTTATACAATAGACTCATGAATGTATAATGGAAGATGGATGGTCGTACAACCATAGAACCTAAATCAAATTGCCACATAAGGGGAACGTAGCAAATTTATTGTTACTATAAAATACCTATGTTGAGCATACGTGTTCGAATTTCAGTAAAACAATATTGTACATATTTTAATTCTTAATATTTTCAACAATTTGGTGGTTGATATTTTACACATTTACATCTACAAATGAACATTTATAGTAAATAGTATTATCGAAGTGAACGTAATTGCAAAAAGTTTTTTTTTTTTTAATATGACCATTACGATAAAAAAATAACGAAAAAAATTGACACATTTCAGTATTCCTCAGCTTCCAGTGCTTATTTCTGAAACAAACGAAAAAATATATTAGAGGTTTTTATTTTTTGCTAAGAAGGTAAATTTTCATGCATTAGATCTAGAACTCAGCATCATTGGTTAAGTGCTTTCACTTATTTAAAAAAAACTGGAATATTTATTTTATTTGACACTTTATATACAAATACAATTTACACACATAAGGGCGGGCATATTGCCTTAAGGCAATTTCTTCCTACCTACCCAAATGGTTCAGTTTGAGAAAATTATAAATACATGGACCTATTGAATCTTACAGTTTTATACAAAAATTAAAAACAAAGATTAACAAAATAATAATTCATTTAAAAAAAAATTACACCACCCTATGAAGAGAGAAGAGGGGATGGGAAAGAAAGAAGAAGGATAAAGGAACAACTTAAATATTTAGATAGCGACATTTCAATCTTGACTTAAATGTAAATAAAGAAGGGGCGTCTCTAACATTAGTGGGTAGATTATTTTACAATCGAGCGGCTACTACTGTAAAAGAGGAGGCAAGAAAATTAGAGCGATGACAGGGTATTAAAAGGGTTTACTCGCTACTAGAACGAAGAGATAGTCCGTGCTGTGAAAGAGGTTGGATGAGCTCTCTCAGATAAACAGGCGAAGTGGGATTATTTAAAATATTGCGAAGAAGTGATAGAATGTAAATGTTTTTTCTATGCCTGATACTGAGCCAGTGTAGTTGCGTGCGATACTCGGTTGTGTGGTCAAATTTGCGAAGATCAAAGATATAACGAATACAAATATTCTGCAATCGTTCTAACTTATCTAGTAATTCAGAGTTAGCATCTGGATAACATACATCCGCATAGTCAAGGAGTGGAAGAAGTAAGCTCTGGACTAATGTTTGCTTAACATTAATTGGCAAGAAATTCTGTAATCTTGAATAACAGGGGAACAGATTAAATTGACACTATAGCGCAAAAAGGTTTCAAACTTTTTACCAAGCTCTTTCTTGTACCATTTTTAATATATTTACAAGTTTTAAACAATATTTTTTTTATACTTACGCACCCACACACACGCACCCTCTCCCTCATTCATTTACGCATACACACATTAACATACACATGAACACAAACGTCACACACATACAATTACGTTAGCTCTTTTCTTATATATTATGTGTCATTAGATTTACAGTGGATTTTTTAAATTGGCTTAAGTATTGTTAATATTTTTCTACTTATTTTGTTTATGTGATAGCTGTAAAAATCCCATATAAAAAAAAAAAATAAAATAAAAAAAAATAAAATAAAAAAAAAAAAAAAAAACGTATGTATTAATAAAAGAAAGTGAATGATGTACAAATATTTTTCCTAGCCCTTCCGTTCCTGCGATGTAATCGGCGCGGCGTTGTTAGTAATCACCCTAAATTGATTAATATCTCGGTAACTACTATGCATATTACCGCTAATCTTTTTTTGATGTTTAAGCAAATCTTAACAGATAAAAGCAGGTTAAAAGTATGTTATAAAATTTTAAATGAATTATTTTGTCCATTAGGATCTCTGAAAATGACAAAATATCGAGTACCCTGAGACGAGTATATAAAACATTCATTCAAGGCGTTATCTAATTAGATTACTAAGCAAGAAACACATTTTATTTCAATAAACAATATTTTGAGTTTGTCCAAATTTTTGTAGACAAGGACTGTATTCAACTCCCTGGGGAGCTATTTATATTAACATATTACAACAGAGATGAAAAACATTTAAGAGAAGGTAATATAGAAGTCTAGGAATCTATATGGCTTATGACCTGTCAATTGCTGGTTTAAGTGGCCACTTTACACACTGTGTAACATTCATCATAAATTATCAACATAAATTACCTGTTCCATGAAGAAGTATAGAAATTGAAAAAATAATATTTCCAGGCGTTGCCTAGTATGTAGGTGAAATAACTCAATTATATGAATCTCCCCCGCATAAATAAAGGTTTCAGCTCTTTAACTTCACAAACATCAACAGATGAAAGAATTGAAGAAATATAGATGTTTAAATATAGGCAGAATGGTGAATGTTACACAGTGTGTAAAGTGGCCACTTAAACCAGACATTGACAGGTCATAAGCCCTGTAGATGCCTAGACTTCTATATTATCTTCTCTTAAATGTTCCTCATCTCTGTTGTAATATGTTAATTTTATTTCAATAAGATGAAAATAGACAATGTTTATCAGGCGATTATTTCCTAACCTCAGGTCACCACACCGTGACTCGGGAAAGTTTTTTTTACAATGGTACATCATCATCATCATTCCCTTTCCATACCTAATGGTGCATAAGGCATTGTATTGGCACACCACTCGCAGCGTATCTTGACTATTTTTGTAACATGATGATAAGATGATCAGTCACACGCTTCAGGTTCCAGTCCAAGGGCTATTAAATATTTTTTGTCTAAAAAAACCCTTTTAAATAATTATTTCATATCAACCCGAATCAAACCCGATACCTCTTCCATGGTAGGCAAACGCCCTGACCATTACACCACGATGCCGTCAGTAAACTTTGAGATAATTTCCAAATCATTACGAAGGTTGATGATTTGGAAATTATTTCAAACAACCTTTTTTTTCTATCGTTCTTAGAAAGCAAATGAGTCTGTTATTGTTTGATTGAAAAAATAATGTTCTCTTTAAAAATAATTATGCATTGTAAGATCGCGGAAGATTGGAAAGGATATTTTGGTGAGAGAAAATTTTTTAAGATGATTTACAATCTGTCACATCTAACAATTATGGTTTTCATAAATAAGTACTTTCTTTGGTGAAAAATTCACATCAGTAAAGGTTTCAGCTCTTTTATTTCACAAAAGTCAACCGGTTGAAGAGTATGTGGGTGTTCAAATAAGAAGCAGAATAGTAAAATCACTTAAACCAGCCAACAATATATCACATTAATACTTATATATCAAAAATGTTTTCTCTTTCTCTTGATTTTTTCAATTTCAAATATAATCTATCTTCTTTGAGCTTTTTTTTCCATCAAAAATCTTTTTCACATCTTCAAGTGCATTTGTGAAAATAACTTGTAATGTTAAGCATATGTTTTGATATTACTTTATCAAACTACAACATAATATTGAAAAGTAATGAGGTATCAATATTCAAACATAAATAATAGAAAAATACAGATGGTTATTTAAGTATGTGTAATAAAATACTTATGAGTCACAGCCGGGAATCAAAAAACGCATGATGTTTTTTTTTTACTTTACGGCTTACGAACTTTTACATTTCCACAAGCCGTTTTTCCTGTCGATAAAGGTTCTTCTTTTTAATTCTTAAGAAATTCTGAATTATAAATTAATTTTGCCAAGTGTGTTGTTAATGAAGTTTCGTCATAGTGCCATCGGAAATCAAATGTGGCAACAATAATAATAAATCTTTTATCTCGTTCATCAATGTAGCCCTTTGTTAGTCCCGCCATTTTTCTCGTTTGACGCGTGAACCCTTCAAATAAAAATAGAAATTCTGACCTTTCGCAAAGTATTCCCGTCATTTTTTTATTTAAGGGTTTATTGTAGCTTTCGTTGACCTTAAGAATGACAAATTATGAAATCGGTAAAAATATTTTAAAACAATATGTGTATTATAGAGTAAATCAAAAAATAAATTAATAATTCATAATTAATAACAACAATGATTTGAATGTCATAAAAAACTAAAATAACTATGTTATGTACTCATGTTATAACTCGCCTCTGATTTGCTTGGCGCGTTATTATAAAATATTTTTCAATAACATAGACATATATAACTGCAGTAAACTCAATTTTAAAACAAAAATTAAAAAATTATGTTTCTCTATAAAAAAAAGAATATTTTTACATTATAAATTTAAGTTGTTTCCATTCACTCATATCAAACACACACTCACCCTGTCCATAAACCCACCCTTAAACCAATATACACGCACACACATATTCACATACCTACCAAAACCACACTCTACTTTTTTACACACGCATCTTCACACAAAAAAACTCGCACACATGCACTTCTATGAATTAATATCTAACTGAACTGGATTTTTATAATTGTATTTATGTGGAAAACTGATTTGGCTTTATTTTATGTTTTTTTTTATAATGTTGTGTATATTTTTTTGTAATGCTGTTGTTTTTCTGAATAAACAAAAATTAAAATTAAAATGTAAAAAATATATGAAAATAACATTTTACAACGTCATTTTTACCTTTAACTCTTGTGACGTTTTAAAAGGCCATTAAAAATCTAACGAAGATGTAACATTACTCTACTTAGGATATGTGGCGGGTCGACAACGACGGCACGAGCCGAACATTGCCGAACGCCGACGTAGAGCGTACGAACGGGCCAAACCGGCTTCGAGAAAACTACCGGATTCCGACCTCACCGCACGCGTCTTCGAGGCACAAAATTACCGCCAATTTAGATTTACCAACTTCATTTTATTTTGCCTAATATAGTTATTAGAATCCTTCTTTCAATGTGTTAGCTTCAGTAGTTTAGTTTCGTGAATAAATCTTTGTGTAAAACGTAAGTACCCTGTTTTACTTGCTCTCATTCTGTGCACCCACATAACTTTGTACACCACACAATTAGGCCACCAACTAGGTGCCTACATAAAGGTGGTAACAACACGACTAAAAGTGGTATACCCCGACGTTTGAACACGAAAACACAACATTAAACAAGCAATCACGGTGACCCCATTCAAATTCCATAAAAATTGCGCAAAATTTCAGACAGAAATATCTTCGCTTGACAAAATTGTACAACAATTACTTTTTTTCGGTCGGTACATGAAAAATTTAAAATTTCATTTTTAATTTGATTGCACTTTTAATTTATTTGTAATTAATCAAGGTTAATCTATTTCAAGGTTAACTTATTGTAAGGTTAATTAATTTAGTATAAGAGAATTATATTATAATAATTATAATATATAATAGAATTAGATTTTTCAAAGACCGAGCGAATCGAGTGAATTTTTCTGTCGGTAACAATCTTCAATGTAAATGTAACTAATGTAAATGTAATTAATGTAACTAGTGAATTGATTAAACTGTGATTAATTTCTTAACAATATTACTCGGCCGGGATTAATTCAAACAGGTGATTCATAATTTAACTAAAATTATTATAAACAAACATAATATAATACGTTCGAGCGACTCGCTCACCAAAAATCGCACGCCGAGTAATACATTCCTACAACACATATAAATTTTATTTTTTTTTATTTTTCTTGAGTCGAACACACAAACAATTCACACGAACATTTACATAGGGTGCCAGATTGAGTAGAGGTACTTACAGGGTACCGGAACATAATTATTTTTGACAAATATTATATGGCGAGACAAGCGTGACGTAGGCATCCGAAAGTTTTCTCCTCGTGAACGCACTGCGGGAGTAAGTTTTTTTTTTTACCAGCGAAATCTATCGGAAATATTTTTCAGCTGGCGCAGTCGTGCACAATACTTGCAATTTGTAAAATTTTATTTTTGTAAACAACTTGAAACTATCAAACAAACAGATATTCGGGCGGCTAAGCCGACGAATGTTTAACTTAGTACGTGGACATTAGTATCCATACTTTTTTTCTATATACATTATATCGTGTGACTGTACTATATATGTTTATATTTTTAACCTAGGCTATGCATGTTATTATGTGTTACAGATTTGAAGTTTTACCATAAACATTTTTAAACTTGATATATTGTACAACGGACAATCAAAAGGAATATTAATATTGAGGGGACCACTCAGGCTTGGAGAATACAAATACCTAATAGTTGGAAAATGTGTTCCGCCGTATGGTAAAATAATTATTTAAATTTTCTGTTTTTAATTTTCTTTTCTATAACTTGCACAGTACATACATAACAAATAGTGACTCTGACATTTAAAAAATAAATATTTTTGTTTGAAATTTAAATTTAAATTTAAATTTAAATCTAATAATTTAAACTTAACTTTTTAATACAACTACACTCATTATTGAATACTTTTATTTCAATATGTTAACTTATACTGTAATCATTATTACATACATTTTTCTGAATTTTTTTTTTAAAAACGAATATTTTTAAACTGTAAACAATGGCTAACAAGGACAACACTGACTTGACAAATATCAACACAGCAAACAACATGTTCCACACGGATAGGATTAGCGTTAAACTACCACAGCTATGGGTGAACAACATCGAACTTTGGTTTAAACAGATAGAAGCACAATTCGAGTTGGCAAACATAGTTTCAGAAGACGCACGTTATAGTCACTTAGTGTCAAAACTTGAACAAACGCACATAGAACAAGTTTCAGATATTTTACTCATGGAACCGAACCGAGCAAAATATACGAGGCTGAAGGAAGCTATAATCCAACGCATGGGCTGTCCACAGGACAGAAGGAGAGAAAAACTGTTTTCTTCCTTACAGCTTGGGGATCGAAACCCATCCAGCCTACTTAGAGAGATGCGGACGCTAGCAATAGGTTTACAAATAGACGAAACGACGTTGCAATACTTGTGGATACAACAACTGCCCAAGACGATCCAAGCGCATTTAGCCATAAGCGAAGATGACTGGGATAGGCAAGCGACGATAGCAGATCGCCTAATACAGGTGTACACACAGGATAATGTAGCGGTAGTAGGTACCAACAATAAAAATAACATTGGTAGTTTAGAACAGTCCGTACAAGCTCTAACCCATAAGGTAGAGAGTTTATTTCACACAATCAACAAACAGCATAGTCACAACAACAATAACAATAGATTCAAACACACAACAAGTAACAGCAGTAACAATTTCAATAACAACAAATACAACAACAATTTCAACAAAACAAGCTATAGGGCCAACGGAAATAACAAGAAAACTATTCTTTGTTACTTCCACACAAAATTTGGCGATCAAGCTAAGAAATGCGTCACACCATGTGAATTTAAACCGCATCTAGCTTCAAAAAACTAGATGGTCGAATCATAGCGGAGGCGGCTGATTCAACCAACACAACACGTCTCTTTGTTAAAGATCGTGATACCGGTGTGTCATACCTCGTTGACTCCGGATCGGAAATATCATTAATTCCTAGATCTTTACACAAACGCCATGGAGAAAAGTCTAAGCTAATTCTCTATGCAGCGAACGGGACTACGATCCAGAATTTCGGAGTTACCACGGTAACACTGAATCTGGGATGTAAACAAATGTTTACATGGAAGTTTATAATAGCGGATACGACACGCCCTATTATAGGAGCAGATTTTCTCCACAACTTCCACCTGTTAGTAGATGTTAGGAACAAACGGTTAGTAGACAATACAAACGGCAAGATAGTCAGAGCATTTGACATCTCCACAAACAACAACATAACATGTTCCATATCATTAACAGACAAAACCAACATTTACCACTCACTCATATTGAAGTATCCACAACTAGTAGATATCAATAAACCATACGCAGGGCTGGATAAACACAACACAATCCACCATATAGATACCCGTGGCAAACCCGTTATGTGTAAGACTCGTCGGCTGTCCCCAGAACTACTGAGGCAGGCGAAGCAAGAGTTCGATCACATGGTGGCTCAAGGTATTTGTAGACCCTCCAAGAGTGAGTGGGCCTCTCCATTGCATATGGTGAAGAAGAGCGATGGTACTTATCGCCCTTGTGGCGATTACCGTAGCTTAAACGCACAGACGGTACCTGATCGTTATTCCTTGCCACATATCCACGATATATGCAATGACTTATTTAACTGTAAAATTTTTTCCAAAATTGACTTACAACGAGCATATCACCAAATTCCAATTAATGAAACTGACATTAAAAAGACAGCTATAACCACACCATTCGGGTTATTTGAATTTGTAAGAATGCCATTCGGACTATCATGCGCTGCACAAACATTCCAACGTCACATCAACGAAGTCACAAGAGGTCTAGAAGGAGTACACGCATATATCGACGATATATTGATCGCTTCACCAGACGAAGAAACACATGTGGAACACTTAAAAGCTTTGTTCCAGCGACTTCAAGATCATGGAATGGTGGTAAACCCATCTAAATGCGAGTTTGCCAAGAAAACACTGTTATTTCTTGGTTATGAAATTTCGGCTGAAGGCATCGGACCCTCGCCAACAAAAGTGGAAGCCATCACGAACCTCAACAAGCCAGAAACCATTAAGCAGTTGAGAAGATTCTTGGCCATGGGAAACTTCTACCGAAGATTCATACCACGAGCAGCACACAAATTGATACGACTACACGATTACCTCAAGGGAGCAAAAAAGAATGACAACAGAAAAGTAGAGTGGAACGAAGTCACTACACACGATTTCGAAGAGGTCAAGAACTCGCTGATCAACGCCACTAAGCTTAGCTACCCAGAGGAAAGCAGCAAGATGTCAGTGTGGACAGACGCCTCAGATTACGCAATCGGAGGCGTGCTACAACAAACCACAGACGGCATCAACTACAAACCGATAAGTTTCTTCTCAAAAAAGTTGAACAAGGCTCAGTGTTCATATAGTACGTACGACAGGGAACTACTAGCCATTTTTGAGACTGTAAGGTACTTTCAACATTATCTGGAGGGCAGAGAATTCTGTATATACACGGACCATAAACCACTACAATTCGTGTTTAGAAGGAAAAGTCACGACAAAGAAAGCCCCAGACAACTCAGATATCTAGACTACATCTCACAGTTCAGCACGGACATCAAATACATAAAAGGAGAAGACAACGTCGTCGCCGATACCTTATCAAGAATCGACATGATCGAACAAGAGGCAAACATATCGTTCGAAAAGATCCATAAAGAACAAAGGCAGGACAACGAACTACTCGCACTCTTGGACGACAAGAACACTGCTCTGAACCTGATCAAAACCAACATGCAGGGACAAGAAATCGTCTTCGATCTCAACAAAGGCAACATGCGACCGTACATCCCAAAAACGCTACAGAGATCTTTCTTCAACCAAGTGCATAACCTCAACCATGCAGGAGCCGACGCCACGACCAAGACCATCAGTCAAAGAGGCGTCTGGAAAAATATGAAAGCAGACTGCGCAGCTTGGACGAAGGCCTGCATACCCTGTCAGAAGAGCAAAGTCAACAAACACACGAGGACACCGATCATCAAGATCGACATGCCGAGACAGAAATTCTGCGTGGTCCATGTCGACCTCATCGGACCTTTTCCACCATCAGAGGGACTGAGGTACTGCCTCACATGTATCGACCGATACACTCGATGGGCGGAAGTAATCCCTATCGCAGATATCCAGACCCACACAATCATCAGAGCCATCTGGGACAACTGGATTGCGAGATACGGCGTACCGGAGAAAATTATAACTGATCAGGGTAGGCAATTCATGTCTACGGACTTTAACTTGTTTTGTTCCAGATCAGGCATAGCACACTCCAACACGACGCCTTACCATCCACAAAGTAATGGCATGATCGAGCGATTTCATAGAACGCTGAAGACGGCCATTAAAGCTCACCACCCTGTTCCGTGGACAAAATCGATCAGCACCATACTACTCGGACTGAGGGCCACACTGCGCACGAATGCAGAGCACTCAGTAGCAGAGATGCTGTATGGGTGCAAACTAAAGTTACCAGCAGACATCCTGGAGCAGACGAACGACTACATTGACCCGGACTCCTACACTAGGCAACTGGTAAATTTCATGCAAAACGTCAAACCAAGGCCAGTCGAGCACCACAATAAAGGTAACGTTTTCATCCACCCGGAACTAAAGAGAGCCACACACTTGTTTCTGAGGGACGACAGAGTGTACAAACCCCTGATGCCGAACTACAAGGGGCCCTACAAGGTCATCACCAGGGCGGAAAAGACGGTAACACTGGACGTGGATGGCGAACATAAAAAGGTTTCGCTGGACAGGTGCAAGCCGGCGTTCCAGACAGCGGAAGAACGAGCCAGTCCAGCAGAAACGGAAACACCAACAGAACAACCGGCATACACAACGCGTAGCGGCAGGAGGGTGATACAGCGTCAGTTTTGAAAAACAGATTTCAAAACTTGGAAGGGGGCTGTGTGGCGGGTCGACAACGACGGCACGAGCCGAACATTGCCGAACGCCGACGTAGAGCGTACGAACGGGCCAAACCGGCTTCGAGAAAACTACCGGATTCCGACCTCACCGCACGCGTCTTCGAGGCACAAAATTACCGCCAATTTAGATTTACCAACTTCATTTTATTTTGCCTAATATAGTTATTAGAATCCTTCTTTCAATGTGTTAGCTTCAGTAGTTTAGTTTCGTGAATAAATCTTTGTGTAAAACGTAAGTACCCTGTTTTACTTGCTCTCATTCTGTGCACCCACATAACTTTGTACACCACACAATTAGGCCACCAACTAGGTGCCTACATAAAGGTGGTAACAACACGACTAAAGATACAATACTTGATATATCATATCTCTCGTATTTATTTAAATTATGAAGTTATATTTTTGGTAATTTTCAAATTGACATTTTCACACCGGTTTTGGAAAGTAAAATTTGTACATATATCTTCTTCTTATCAACCCGTTTCTCTCCACTGCCGGATATAGGTCTCTTCCAAATTTTCCAACCTATTTTTGTCCTAGGCACTCTATTTCCATCCATGGCCTACGAGTTCGACGACGTCGTCAGTCCATCTAAGGAGTCAGTCAGTCCGTCCAGTCCACAAAGGTGTGGTATCCCTACTTTCCCTTTACTTTCGTAGGGTCTCCAGTTTTGTATTTTGGGAGTCCACCTTTCGACTTCTTGTCTCGCCACATGACCCGCCTATGGCCATTTTTGTCTTTTCACTCTTTCTGCGATATCGGTCACTATTGTACGGCGTCTTTTCTCCTCATTTCTTATTCGGTCTCTTAAGGAGACGCCTAACATTTGCCTTTCCATAGACCGCAGAGCGCACTTAATTTTGTGAACACATCTAGCAGTGAGTGACATGGTTTTAAGACCGCATGTTGCCACCGGCAGAACACAAGAGTTGTAGACTTTGGCCTTCGGATTATTTGGGATTTCCTTATTTCTGAAAACGTGTTTAGCTTTCCAAACGCAGCCCAACTTAACCTGATTCGTCTAGGCAGTTCCGCAGTTTGATTAATCTTTCCTAATTCGATTTTGTGCCCAAGGTAAACACAAGACATAGGAGAAAGATTGATATCCATGTGCGAGAAAAGAATCCTGCAGTTCTTTGGGCATATTTCCAGGGGAGATTCTGATAGTTTGGAGAAAACTATTCTCCTGGGAAGTGTCAAAGGGACAAGGTCGCGTGGACGTCAACCGACAAGATGGAGAGGTACAGTCACTGAGTTATCAAAATCATCACTGACGAATGCCTATAGAAGAGCACAAGACCGTTCCAGATGGAAGGAGACTGTCCACAGACGAGCCATGCCTGGAGTCAGGCGTAATCACCATCCTCAGACATGAGGCACGGATTGAAGAGAGAAATACAAGAGCACCGATAGTTTTACTTCCGGTACATACGTTGCTAGGTATTGGACTCAAAATCTTGTTTTTTATTTCCAGAACAATCTTTCTAGAGGTTTCGTATAATTCTTTTACCATAGGTTCCAGTTCATTTTCCTTTTCACTTATTATAACTATATCGTCTGCAAAATGGAGGTGATTTAAATACTTGCCATCTATTGTTACGCCTTTGTTTTTCCAATTTGGCATCTTGAAAATATCTTCTAAGGCTTATGTAAAAAGTTTTGGAGATATCGTGTCGCCCTGTCTTACACCCTTTTCGATCTTGATTTTCTTAGTCTTTCGATCGTCGTTTACTTTTACATCCATGGTAGCATTTTCAAATACATATTAAATCAACCTCGTATATCTGGAGTAAATTCTGGCATTTTTAAGTGCATTTATGATTGCCCAGGTTTCCACCGAATCGAATACTTTACGATAATCTAAAAAGGCCATGTGTATGCTAATGTTATAATCTGTGTTTTTTTCTATCAGCAAACGTATAGATTGAATATGGTCTAAACTTCCAAAACCCTTGCGGAAGTCAGCCTGTTCAACAGGTTGGTAGAAGTCAAATTTCGGAGTAATCCGGTTTGTGAATATTTTTGTCATTAGTTTCTATAAATGAGGGAGTAAACTTATCGGCCGATAATTTTCTAGATTTTATTTTGTTCAAATATGCTGGATGTTAATATAAAAAATATTTATCGTTGCTATGCGAATAATCATTATACAAATGAAAGTGATGCCAATAGCACAATAAATCTAATTTACAGTATGAGAACGAGCACGAAAATATAACTTATAACAAGGAAGACAGAGACGCTGTTCTGTGGCCGGTGTTTGTGAGAAGGAGGCAAAAACAAACGAAAAATTCGTTTGATCAGTCGGTCATTGGCAGTAGGCTAGAGTGAAGGGTAGTTATATGACCAGCGTACTTATGATTTTTAATTTATTTTACTATAACAGGCCTTAATTACATATTTTTTATACATTTTGCAAAATGAATTATTTAACAGTGTCTCTATGTTTTTTTTATGTCTGAACTTTAGAATGTTCTCTCTGTTTGCTTTTGGTAATACGATGTTACATCACCGCGTGTAAAGAAATTTGTAGTACAGCCTTTTAAGAGTCAAAAAACCAAAAAATTACAATGATCTCCATTCAGATATTATACAAAGTATCAATGTTTATTCTTGAAAAAAGGTTATCTATTTCACATAAAAGTTTTTCTTTTTCATCGTTTTATTATGTTAAAATTGTATTACAATCTCTTCTTAAAAAATAATGATGAGATTGAGCGTTGATACAAAGTAAAATTGAAAAGTTCCTTTTAACGATAGAAAATCAGTTTTCGTCGATTAAATCTCATTTTCAGTCAAAACATCAAACTTATTCCCGACGAAATAGAAAGGATGTACTTTGATTAATTTCATGGGCAAAATGATCAAAGATTGTCAAATGAATTTGAACAGACAACTTCCTGAAAGGAAATTGAACGTTTCCAATCGGGTCACTAAATTAAATATAAATTTAATAGTTCAAATTAAACTTCCATTGTTTTTAACAGCTTTAAGAGGTTTCATTAATTAAAATACAAAAAACCTAAAATTTTTATTTAGCCTAACACATACAAAGTTTTGTAATTGAACATTTTAATTACAACATTTTTTTTTCAAAATCCTTAACTAAGAATTTGTCAAATAATAAATTACAGGAATAAAAAAAATGTATAAATGCTTATTGTTATTTTTTCAAAATACATATAAATTTTATACAATGTAATATTTTCTACAAAAAAAATCATTTTAAAACAAATAAAGAGAATTAGGAAAAAATTCTCACGAAAATTTTAACATCTGAGCGACGACCATTCCTTGTTTTATTACACCATATTTATAGTACATAAATATAATATGACACAACCAGCCTAAGGAAACCAATTTACAGAGATGAGTATATAAGTTTTTGTCGTGCAAAGTAGTTTTTGTAGTTCATAAGCCAAGGGTAAAATTACTTTAAAATATTTACAGAAAAAAGAAAAACAACCAAAAACAGAATAGACAAACTTATACTCACGACTCAAAAATATAAAGTAAGAAAAGAAAATCAAGATAAGAGTATGCTGCTATAACACAATTTTATATATATAATATATATTATACAGATATACGACTCAAAACAGCACATACAAATATAAGATTTATTTGCAGAAAAACAATTTTTCAAAAAAGGTGTCTATGTTTTCCCTGCCAATTCAAGACCTCAAACGTACTTTTAACTTTACCAAAGATTTCATGTTTTCCAATTACTTAGGTGAGAAATCGAAGGATCTTGCGCTGAAATGTTTTTCATTTTCTATAATTCTTTTTGTTTAAGCAAATTTAAGATGTTTAGAGTTGTTTTATTAGTCCCAGTATTCCACAGTGTATAATCGAGTTCAATAATATATTCATCTATCTTTGAGAAATATATTTTTTTTGAAAATGTTACGAATGGACATACATGTATAACGAATATTTATTTCATTATATTATTTATTGACTACTTAATATATTCCCACTTTCTAGACCCCCTACCCCCCATACCACCCCTTCCACACTTAGTTCCTCCACCACCCCTGTCAGTACCTAAACTTTCTCTTTGTAATTTTATGTTTAGTTTTTAAATACACCTGTAGATGGACAGTACTGCGTGTCCGAAACATGTCGTGTTAAATATATAAACTCAGTGGACTTAAAACAAAGTGTTTTATTTATACAATTATTTATTCCATTAAATACAATACTATTGATTGCACGAAATATAATAAACAGTGGGATTCAAACATTAAATCATTTATTAGTTCAGTGGTACATAGGAAATAGGTACTACAGACATTAAGTACAACAATAACCAATGAAACGAAAATTTAATGTTTTTATAAATACGATAAATTTTTATACCACGTACTTTATGTAAGATTTTTAAACCTTAAATTGAATTGATTTTCTTACGATATTTGACTGTGTTATTACAAATCTTATAATTATTTTATTTACTGTGTTTTACCTTTATTACGTTTAACCATATAAAACTAGCAGTTCACAACGGATTTCTAGTGCCAATTCTAATGTATGGGAGCGAAGTATGGAATTGGAAAAATGATGATGAAAGTGGGTTGAATGCTGTCATACATGCGATCCCTCAGGCGAATGTGTGGTAAAACGATGTATGATAGGTGCACAGATGTCGAGATCCGTGAAGTGTGAAGGGCTGAGACATGCATTATTGACAGAATGAAGAAAGGGGTGCTGCCTTGGTTTGGACATGTAGAGCGAATGGACAGCAAAAGAACGGCTAAAAGGATCTACGATGCAAATGTTGATGGATGCAGAAAACGAGTAAGACCGAGAAAGACATGGCACGATCAAGTCCATCAAATACTTGAAGATGGACATGTCAAAAATATGAATAATCGGCGTGCGTGCATGAGAAGATGTATGAATGTAGAGGAAGCGAGGTCTGTATGCCAAGATAGAGTGTTATGGCGTTCTATCCTATCTGCCTACTCCTACGGGGAAATGGCATGATGGCTTGTTTGTTTGTTTTGGATAAGATTTAATATCTTGTACACCCTTACTTTGATATGTTAGGTATATGTGCGTGTATGTATATGTATGTATGTGGATTCATATGTTCGTGTATGTATGTTTGCATGTGTGTCTGTATATGTATTAATATATGAATATATACGTATATATTTGTATGTGTGTATGTATGTATATGTATATATGTATATATGGGTGCATATGTGTATGTGTGTGTGTTTGTGTGTGTGCATATATATGTATAATATTTCTATTGGTTTTTAGTTTTTATTTGCAACATTTTTATTTGATTTTTAATATGTATTTTCTTTAATTTTAAGATAGAATAAATAAAATAATTAGTTTGATACCACTGAGATATTAAATATACAAGTAGTCATACTTGCTACCTCGATGGGTTCATGCTCATTCGGTTGTACATAGGAAGTAAGTACTACTGACTTTTCAACAATAACCGATGAACCGGAGATTCAGTATGTTTGTATAATGTCTGTTTATTTTTATTTTTGCTGAATTTTTGTGCCTTACAATGTGTGCATGTAAGATTTATAAACCTAAAATGCATCTCTTTTTTACTACTTCTCTTCTATATTTCACTCTTTTACTATACATGTTTTTTTTTTTACTAAACATTACTTTTACTGAGATTTTCAATAACAATTGACTATGTTTTCTTTATATAATATAACTTTGTATTTAACTTTAATTGTGTACAAATTGGCTACGGCCGTTAGTTATAATAATAAATAAATAAATAATAATTGTATATTAACTATGCTATCTTTTTTACAATTTTCTACTTTATCTTTTTACTATATTATGCAAATTGACTACGGCCGTTAATAAATAAATACATTTTTAAACAGTTTCTGTAGTTTGTGGTTTGTGTAAGTGAAGTTTATTTTTCAAAACACAAGTAAAATATCATTTTAATAACATGTTTTATACTGAAACAGAGAAATGTCATTTTCTGTATACTTAAAAAACAGGTTGTAAAAAAAAGCCCGTTGGAGTTAGTAATTTGTTGTTTATAGGAGATTTATAAAATGTAAAATATGGATGAATTTAATAATATAACTCACACCCACAAATAGTTGCTCTTATCATTTAGGAGCTCGATAGCCAACGAGTTAATGATTTTCTCCATTATTAAACATTAATACCCTTTTCAAATGGTTCAGAGCAATGAAATGAATGATTTAGCCCCTGTGAAGCCTTTGATTAATGAGTTGAAGATAAATCAAGTGAGGAAACCGATTAAATTGAGGACAATTGGGATGATGTTTAGGGTGCGTAGAGGTAGTCTATACCCTCTCAATTACCTACACCACATATCGCATTTTTTATCATGTGCGTATAATTAAAAAGTTTACAAAAAACTAAAAAAGGACGTAATTAAATGTAGATATTATTTTTAAAAACCCGTTATGGTTATAATATAATAAATATTAAAAGGACCTGTCATGTTATAATGCATAAAATTACTCATATTTTCAAAAATATCTTGGTTGATCAGCAACATGGTTTTCGATCTGATAAATCAACCACGACCAATATTTTGTCTTTAACCGATACCATTTTTAGGAGTCAAAATAAAAGTAAAGATTTTTATGTGATTTATACCGATTTTTCCAAAGCTTTCACCAAATACTGTTGACCAAACTGTCTTCGTTTGGAATTCGTAATCCATTTTCATCATTCCTTAAGTCATATCTCAGTGAAAGAAAACAGTTTGTAAGGATAAATAATTCCATCTCAAACAGCATTAATGTATCTTCGGTTGTACCACAGGGTGCTCGGCTTGCTCCTTTGCTATTCAATTTATTTATCAATGATCTAAAATATGTTTTTCTTACTTCATCAATTTGGCTGTTTGCTGATGACACCAAAATTCTCAAACAAATTGACAGCCCTTCCGATTGTTCACAAGTATAATCTGATTAATTGTCTTTGAGCACCTGGTGCTCATCCAATAATTTAAATCTCAACTTAAGTAAGTGCAAGGTTATGAGATTTTTATGCCTGGAAAATCCAATCATATACGACTACTCACTGAACGATGAAATATTATCCTCTGTGTCTAGTTTACAATATTTAGGTATTATACTTGATAAAAAACATGATTTACAATTTATATTGACCATGTGATCAATAAATCCTTAAAACTCCTTGGATTTATTAACAGAAGCACAACGGACTTCAGAAATATCAATACCCTTAAAACTCATTTCTGTTTCCTAGTTCGTCCGCACTTAAGAGTATTCCTCTGTTATATGTTTTCCATATTTTGATGTTCACATCAAGAATATTGAATGAGTTCAACATCGATTTTTCAGAAAGATAAGCTGGAGGTTGGGCTTACCCAGAGGCCAATATCTCGGCGGCCTCCGTGGTGTAGTGGTCAAGACGCTTGACTCACGCACGGAAGGTTCCGGGTTCGATTCCCGGTGAGAACACAAAAATTAAAATGTGATTTTTCTTAAGCCTGGGTGCTCTGTGATGTAATTCACCACTGTAATTAGGCCTCCTGGCCTGTTGTGGTGCAAAAAAAAAAAAAAAAAAAAAAATGTAAAAAAAAAATGTAAAAAAAAAAAAATGTAAAAAAAAATCTCATATCAATTACCATAGAACTAACCATGGTTTTCATTCTCCTATGCCCAGAGTTTTTAGGTCTGCCAGCAAACATAACAGTCTTGATTTCTTTGATAACAAGTTTTCTTCTTTCAAACGATCACTGAATCAAATTAAATTATAAACACCTCTCTGCCGCTTTGACTCCCACAAAGTCAACTATATACCATTGAGTCTTTCTACTTTTTAGATAATAATTTTCTATGTTTAAATATGTCCTTAAAAATGCCCATTGGGTGTAAATATAAATAAATAAATAAAATATAGGTTTTGTTTTGTCTGGTTAATGCGGTCATCGTGTTCTATTCTGAATTGAATTTTAAATCTGTCTCCAGTGTAATTTTTCAAGTTGTAAGATTATTCATTGTAGTGTTTAAGTCTATTGTAAATCAATTTTGACTGTCCTACGTTTGTCCTTGCTGTTTTAATGTGGTAGTGTTGTTATTGTCTGGTATTTTATTTATTTATGTCAGCATTTTAAGTTAATGTTATTTTTTTAAATTTTTTTCATTTATTTTTGCACCACTACAGGCCAGTAGGCCCAATTAAAGTGGTGAATTACATCACAGAACACCCAGGCTTGAGAAAAATTCATTTTGATTTTTGTGTTCTCACCGGGAATCGAACCCGGAACCTTCCGAGCGTGAGTCAAGCGTCTTGACCACTACACCGCGGAGGCCGCCATATGCACCATATTGTATGTTTTTCATTGGAGTCTCAATGTTCATCCTTTTTGATTGTCTGTCTATAAACATTTGTTATCTATATGGTTGGGTATATGTTTAAAATTCATATTTGTTTATTTATTAATTTATATATTTCATATATGTACCATTCTTGAAAAAGCCCTCCGGGTGTTTATGTGAATTGAATAAATAAATAATATTATCACCTGGACAAAACGCAGCACGGTGTGTGTAATATATAAAACTTGTCAGTATGTTGGTTCTAAGAATAAATCATATTAAAAAGTGTATTGTTAAGTGTCCTCGGCACGGGCAACCTCAGTGAGGTCACATTATTTTTATTATATATTATTGTTTATAATGTGAATAAATAAATATTATCATAAATATTTTCCATAATATATTCCCTGATGTTTAGTCAATAGATCGTTTTGTTAACCCTTTCAGCGAGGGTGTATATTAAAATATTCACGAATTTTTAAATTTATTTACTCACGTTTAATTACCGGTATCCGAAAGTACGTAACTATTTTTTTCTGCTTATGTTGATGGTCAACATTACACAGAAGAGTTCGTTTAGTTTAACTGGTTGTTTTTTTTATTATGTAAATTATTGTCGTTCTTCTAAATTATATTTCAAGCTAGTTTTAAATACACCACAGTAAAATTTTACTATTTTAAACTTAACTTTTGAATAAATATTTATTGTAAGGCGATTACCAACGTTTCATAAGCTCTGTCGATTTATTAACAGTTTAAAAACCAGTGAATATTTTCAAACGGGTTGTGGTTCCGTGGTAGTATTGTGGACTCACGGACCAAAGGTCCCAGGCTCAAATCCTACTCTACCACAACTTGATTTTCATTTATTCAGCACAAGTTATTTACGACTTTTAGAAAATGGTCGGAAAATTTAGTGTTTCTCTTAAACTTTAAAAAAAAATTATACATATATTTATAAAAAACAAACCAAAAAAAATCTCAAGTGTAACTTTGTCATTGAAAACTCAGTTGTTGTGTAAAATGCAACGAATTTATTGTTTGTACGTATCTACGACATATCAGTATTTTTTTCTATGAAATTTATTTATTTATATTTCACATAAAATCTAGTTTATTGAATATTGGTTAACATATTTATTGTTCTTTGTTGTTTTAAAAAATTTAAACACGCAAATAGAAAACTGCATGTAATTTGACTTTTGTGTATTTTTTAAATGTTATATTTCATATATGCATAACTTACATATGTTGGCATTCCTCAATATAATAAAATTAAAAACGAACGTTTTTTTTCATTCAAATATTACAATATATTCCATATTATATATTCTGTAAAATGTTCTTCATCTATGTTGTAATACATTAGTATTGATAACTCCCGAAGGGGGTTGGAAGCCCTCAAAAAAGATGGCTGGATGACATTGCCTCGTTAGCCGGCAAAACATTGATGATAATAGCGGTTGATTAGAAGAATAAGAGACGTTTGGAAGAAGCCTTTATGCAGCAGAGGAGAGAACAAAGCTGAAGAAGGAGATTAAATCCAGTTCTTGTCTAAAAAAGTTGGAAAGACTAAAAATATTATTTATGAAACCGGCTAGTCCAAGTAGAAGAATAAAAACTAAAAAATATTTTCAGGCGTTCTCTTGTATGCGCCCGTATCGATAAAGGTTTCTGCTCTTTGACTTCACAAAAATCAACAGATGGACGAATTGAAGAAATAAAGGTGTTCAAACATAGGCAGAAATGTAAATGTTACACAATGTGTGAAGAGGCCACTTAAACCAGCCAGAGACAGTTCACAAGCCCTGTAAATGCCTAGACTTCTATGAAATGCTCTTCATCTTTGTTACTCTGACACAAAAAATAATTCAGTAGCTCAATCACAAATAACTATCGACCTGCAAATAAGCAACGTGATAACAATTTCTCACCATGGTTGTTTATCGTGTTCACGATCAAAATGGAACATCCGTAAACACCTTAGATTAAATATTAAAATATTTACATTTCGCGACGCATAATCCTGCTGCGCAATCACGTATTTGAATTTCACCAGTGTTAATATGGAAAATATTCCAAAACTGCTATTTTCATTTATTTATCTATTATTTATCATGCTTTTTTTTGCATTTAGCGGGCGCGGCGGTTGGCCAGCCAAATGTCAAGAAAAGCAGTCCCAGTAATTGTAATTTAATTTAAATCTTTTTTGTATTAGATACTCCCTACTATTTTGCAAATGCAAGATATTGTATTATTTGTTATAGTAAACGCCGATTTTTTGCTAATGAACAGTATTTATTTACGAGGAAAACAAAAAACAAACTGACACAAGCATTGATTTAGAGATTACACATACACACGCGTTGACTTATGACTACGATAACTTGAGCATTTTCATTATTGTTCATTGTGATTGCACTAACGCTTGGCATGTTTTTAAGTACGTCGATAGTTATTTGTGTTTGAGCTACAGGTCGAAAAGGGTTAAACGTGATAATGATCTTGAAAACAAAAAGATCAACAACAATAGATCTGATAGTCTTTTTTATGGTGTTTGTTCTACTTATAAAATAAATAAAAATATGTTACCGTGGGACAATACAATTCTGCAAAGCATCTGTTATCTTTTGTGCTAAAGAATTCTGAACTTTCAGCAGAATGCCTTAAAGATGACTGAACCGATGAACTTTCGACTTTAAGTTATTTATGTTCGGGAAATGCCACGCATCAGGTAGGAGAGAAAGAGCAAAGGGCAGTTGTGTTCATTGTTCAACTTCCGGCTAAAGAAACTCCTTTGAAAAGTTCCAACTCGCGAGAACTCAACTCAAACCGATTTAATTTAATTTAACTGTTTTGTTAAGCGATTCTCGGGGTTAAAAGTTAAATTTCCTGGAAAGGAAAATTTAAATTTTCAATTATTTTAGTTTTTGGAACTTGTTAGGTAAAGGATATTGAAGATTATTTTTAAATGTATTTTACTTTTGTGTAGCTGTGAAGTCCCACTAGTCGATATACGAGACAAGACTTTGTATATCTCTCTATTTTTTTTTATATGATTAAGTTGTAATGTTTATACTCTTCAAATAAACGTTTTCACACCGGATTCGGAAATTGCGATTAGTGTAACTATGCTGGAATTCAATACAAACAACCAAACCTTGCTACCCGAAGAATGATGTCCGCAAATACAGCAATACATCTTTATTAGAGAGAGCAGGAAGATGGAACACATAACAAGGAAGACAGAGTCGAAACAATATCAGTCAATTTTTGACAGTTACGGGGGACGCGCGCGTGAATAATGAGCGGTGAATTTATATTTTTTTTCTGCTATAACAGGGCAAAATAATATGTTTATTTTTATAAATAATAGAAAAAAAAATATTAAACATTATGTTTCCATGTTTTTTTTTCAAATATCTGAACTTTATAATATTCCGTTTTTTGCTTGTGGTAACACGATGTTACATCACCGCGCGCAAATGAATTATTTATCAGTCTTATATTTTAAGAGTTAATAACGGTGTGTTCAGTCGATAAGTATTGTGTAAGATCACATTTCAAATTTATTTATTTATTTATTTATTTATTTATTTATTTATTTATTTATTATGGATAACTTATATAGCGCAATTTTCGTAATAAAATACCTCAAGGGCGTTTTACATGGTGATTCTATTGTTAAGTTAATTTAATTGAAGCTTTTAAATTTTTAAATTAATTAAAATAATTTATTTTGTTGTTACGTGCTACGGATTTATTCAAATATATGTAATTAGTGTTGAATGTATATTAACCACACTTCAACATAACACAACGGCGTTTGGTTATCTTACTTTGTAGAATTAAAGACGCAGATAGATATTTTATGTATTAAAAAAACTCATTCCATATTTTACTTATGCATCAATAAATGCATTTAAAACTTACCTATTACAATGTTAAACTAGTTACCCTTTTCGATAAAGAAAAACAAACAAACAAACCAACACACCGTTTCCCCGTAAGGGTAGGCAGAGAGGATAGAACGCCACAACACTCTATCTTTGCATACAGATCTCGCTTCCTCTACATTCATACATCTTCTCATGCACGCGCGCCAATTATTCCGACTTTTGACAAGTCCATCTTTAAGTATTTGTTGGATTTGGTCATGCAATGTCTTTCTCAGTCTTTCTCTATTTTTGCATCCATCAACATTCGCATTGTAAATATTCTTAGCCGTTCTTTCGCTGTCCATTCGTTCTACATGTCCAAACCAGCGCAGAGCTCCTTTCTTGATTTTTTCGATAATGCTTGTCTCAGCTTTACATAATGTACGGATCTCAACATTTGTGCATCTATCGTACATAGTTTTACCACACATTCGCCTGAGAAATCGCATTTCGACAGCATTCAGCCTACTTTCATCTCTGTTTTTCCAATTTTTTTTTCGACAAATATTTCAGCTTATTCACATTACAAATATAAACAGACGAAAGAATTAAAGAATCGTGAATGTAGGCATGTTTTGCTTTGCTTTAATGCAGGCTAAAATAAAAAAGTCTAAACTTTACAAATCCTATTCTTATATTTGAAAATTCATACAGTTTGTAATTTTTTTTATTTAACTGGTCATTTAATTCTTTTATCAGATAAAAAAATGTTTTACAAAATTAATTTAGGGTTCCTCACTAGAAAAATCCTTTCTACAGATGACTATACAGTGTTTGAAATTTGATTTATATCGTTTACATGTCACTTGTTTTTTTTTTTTTTCTTCTTTGCTAAATTACTTCAGCCAAATTATGATTTCTTTTTTATTATCTGTTGATTTGATTTTACGGAGAAGCACATTTAACAGTTTGGTAAATAAATAATCTGTGCACGTTTGACCAGTTGTATTTTAGTGAGAAATATTGATAATGAAAGGAAAAAACTCGAGAGGCCACATTTTGACGTTTCGAAGTTGAAAATGAAGAGGTTGTTGCAATAAGCCATTGTTTACGTGATTAAAACACAAACGTCCACTTTCGTCAAAGTTTGTTTATTTTTATTTAAAATGTATTTTATGTTAATGCAATAATACACCAATTGTTCCAGATATGCTATTTTAATAAGCACTTTTATTTTCAAAATCTTTATTTCATTAAAAGTTCATTATAGACTGAAACGATGTTTTTTGGCCCAAAAGTTTAAAATATCAAACAATCACAAAAAATAATCTTGAACATGACGTTCAATATGGCGTACATAATATTATTATTTCTTTCCCTATTTTTACATGATTTTTATTCTGTATTTTGTTATAATTGTAATGTTTGTAAGTCATTTGTCGTCACTGTTTCTTTAAATGTACACATTGGTGCACACTGCACTCCATTGGCAAGTTTTTGGATTGCAGCGTTTCGAAAATAAAACGATCAGTTATCAGTATTACGCTGCTGGTGCTAGTCAATAAATAATGAAATATGGCAGTATACAACCACCTTTAAAATCAAAGTTTACATGTAACTTGCTAGAAATTGATCCTACAACTTCAAGTTCAAACTTGATTTTATTTTATAAGATTTTCACATGAAAGTAGTCTTCGAGTTAAAAACGGTAGTCAGGGTTCTGATTCAAATTACTAGCAACGGTACAGAGATACAAAAAAGGCTAGTAATCATTTGTAACTGCCCGCAAATGAATAAAAAAGCAAAAATTAAATTAAACAACAAAAAATAATGATAATGAAGCTTTAAAATATAAACAAAACAAAATAAAAAAGTCAGGTTTGTCCAAAAAATGATCCAAGGGAACAATTATTAATTGAAAAACCCTTCTCTTGATTATTCAGAGGTGTCAATGAACACTGATTAGTGATCACTGAAGTAACATGACTGAACAGTGTCGTTAATTTTGTATGATCGGTAATTTTAACACAAAATTCTTCACGAAAGGCGATGTTTTTCTATAACATTTTTTCCACATTCTGTACGGGGTTCGAGGGAATACTGTGAATCAGAAACTGATTTTATAAGTTTGTTAAAATTAGCGTAACTAGAATTTTCTCGCTTTTCAAGAAGTGCATGAGAAATTCAATTTAAGAATAACTTAATTCCTATCGCTATGAAAAATTAAACATCAAAATGAATAAAACATAACCACATATTTAAAATAATATTACTTCTTTTATATTTTTGTAGCATAGTTTTAAACTAACAAATAAAAAAGGTGTTTTCAAATAAACAATATTCTCACTAATATGTCCATAACAGTCAACTGAAATTGCTTTATAAGTGTCAAGATTTTATCGTTTCATTTTCCATTATGACGGTAAAAAAAAGTATTAAAAAATATATGGACGTATAAGAACTAAAAAGCTTAAGAATGGGAGCGAAAATGGATGATTTAACTGTCAATTGTCTTCTGTATGCTGATGATGTCGTGTTTCTTGGAAAAGACAAACTAAAGAAAATCTACTCTTAGGTCAGCATTTGATTAAGGCAGAGGAAAACTTGTTGGAAAACCCGGCGCTCCCCAAACACTAGGTTTGGAGATCGTGATTTTGCTGTTGCCGTCCCCTCTGCCTGGAAACAATTGCCTTCAAACTTACGAATCATTGACAGTCCCAGTCAGTTCAGATCCCAATGTCACTAGTTTAGTTTATCATACCCTCAATTTTAGATCTGTAAATATAATATGTAACTTAAGTTTAGTTAGAATGTACGTTTACGTATACGATTGTAAAGCGCTCTTGAGGTAACACAAAAATGGCGCTGTATAAATCAGCAAAATACTATTATTATGGTTGATAAACTTATCACAACTATTATCCGCAAGAAAACGGAGAGGAAAAAAAACACAATCAAATAATTTATCAAACTCTTTAGTTTTTTTTAACCTTTCTGAAAAGTCTTTGGACGACAGAGGAAAAGTACTACTAATAAATAAAGATTCAATTTCGTCAACATGCCCTCATGTGTGTGATAAAAATTGAACCTAAAATCAAAATCCAATCAATTTCGATAAACTTTCCCAGATAAGTGATAGTTAAAAGATTTTATGTAGGGTAAAAGTTGAAATTGCATCCTTTTTTTATTACTTTCAGAGCAATAATTTCACTATTTTTCGAATTACCAATCCATTTTAGCGAAGCAAATATGTTTTTTTAGATTTTTTTTTTGTTTTTCTTATTGCCATAAGCCTGTAAGATATTAAGTTCATAATTGATGATACGCACGCCTTAAATTAGTTCACCTGAAGTAGACTAATGATCGACGATGCAATGTCAAAATTTTCTATCGAATCCAATACATACATATAATGTAACTCTTACAGTATTGCACGTTCAACCGGAAGCTTTGTTCTGCAGTACATTCACATCGTCCCTACCACGAAGAAATAAACAACAAAGAAACGTGGTCTATAAAGAGACCACAGGACGCAACGCCAGTCAGTCAGCCCAACAAGTTCAGTCCAGTTCGCTCAGCTCCAGCATGTAGTTTCAAGTGCAGTCTCTTCAACTCCTTATCGCCGTAACACTCGTGCGATATTCTTCATTATTTATTCACCATGTAATGAATAAACATCAAACAACAACCTCATGTCTTCTCTATCAATCTCTAACTCGAACAGGAACTCCAACCAACCCTTAACCTAAATCCTACAAGCCTAATACTACTTTTTAGACCTTATACTCCAAAAACAAAAATTGATTATATTTTTGTATGTAGCCTGACACACCCTAATAATTATGACCATTTTCAATAAAAACCATTTATGACTTGATAGTTAAACATCATTATTTCTTTCAATAATAATTATACATATATTTTTTTTCATTTAATTTTATTGTGTTAGCTTTTTCCAGTAAATAATGCTCACACTATCTCAAATACAGTATCTACATATCACTGAATTGGATTTTCCACATAATACACATCTTAATGACATTATTCCGCTCGGATCGAATATGTTAATATTTTGACGAAGCGCCACGTAGCATCACAATATTGTATGTACACATTAGTATACTCGTATTATATTAGAGCCACAAGCCACAAGCCACTGAGCAACGTTTTGCGGCGAAGTAACACGAATATTTGTACTAAAACGTTTTTGCGACAATACTATTTTCATACATTTCTCATACGACATGGTATGCACGGCATCACTTTCAATCACCATTCAACCTTCCCCGCCGCATGTCTGGAATATTTTGCGAGCCCAAAGCCGGGTTCTAACGAAAATTTCCAAATAGGGATGGGATTAAAAAATTCTACCCATGAGCTAAGCTTGGAGTTTTTTAAATTTACAATTAGTTATTCTGGGTTATTTTGCCATTTGTCGTTTGCACCCTTTTCCGATGTTCTGATATTCCAGATCGCATTGCAGCGATTATCACAATGGTTAGTGATTAACAGTTACAGAGTGGGAAACATTTTTGAGAAGGAAATATGGAAGTCTTGGCATTTACAAGGTTTATGACCTGTCATTGGCTGGACAAACTAAAAATATTGTTGAACTATGTAACTTGAATGTTGATGGACGCATTGTAACTTTTGCAGATGATACCGTGCTTTTATTCCATGTCAAAGTGAGTGAAGTGTACAGTAAAAGTGAAAAAGGCTTGGAAAAGACGAAAACATGGCAAGATTATAACTTACTTACACTTAACGCGTACAAAACAAAATATCTGTTTTTTGTATAGACAGACGGAATCAGCCAATAGAAAGAACCCTTAAAATTCATGAATGTACAAATGCAAGAAACAGCGACTGTAACTGCCAAACTGTAGAAAAGGTCAATCATACAAAATATCTAGGTATGCACATTGATGGTTATTTAAGATGGAACATACACGTAGATAAGACAGCAACCAATCTAAGAAAAATGCTATATCAATTTAAACACACTAGAAACATCTTAAGCAAAACATTTTTAAATAATGTATACTATGCTCTAGCACAATCAATTATCAGTTACGGAATAATAGGATGGAGAGGAACAAGTAAAACCACATGAGAGCCATTAATGAGAACACAAAAAGCCTTACTAAGAGTAGCCTACAAAAAGCCTTACCAATACTCTACAGACAGACTTTTTACAGAATTTACAATACTAGAAATAAGACAAATATACAAGAAGACAATTTTAAGACATTTCCATCAAAATCCTGAGAGACATAATGACGGACAACAAATTTACGCCACTAGGCAAAGACAAAAAAGAATAAAATTAGTGGTTATAAATAAAGTTGTTTTATTTATTTTATCATTATTTTTTTTTAAGTGAGTTATTTACAACTCGTTAAAAATAGCTCTCAATATTGGGACATTCATATGTTCTAATGTTTGCACTATTTTAAGGCAAATGGAAACATAAAACATAAAATAATGGCAACGAAATGAGCGGCGCACTAAGCACAGTAATCGTAAAAAGCCGTACTGGCAGTGCTCACTGGAGTTTTAGTCCCAAAACTTATATATGGATGTAAAACGTGAAACTGTCAAAGGAAGAATCGAAATAGAATGAACGCGGTCCGAATGCGATCTCTCAGACAAATTTGTGGGAGATCAATCTATGATTGGGTTACGAATGATGAAATCAGACGAGAGTATAAATCTGAGACAAGTATAATTGATAAGATAATGAAAGGGTTACTGAGATGGTTTTCTCACCTAGAATAAATGGACGACGAAAGAATAGTAAAACAGAAATATATGAGGAGAATAAACGGTGACGTAGGACGAAGATGAGCAAGAAAGACGTGGCATGATCAGATAATCCAAAATCTTAAGTCTGGTCATGTCAAAAGCAGACAGAACCGAAGAGCGTCTTTGACAATATTTCCAAATGTGGAAGAAGCTAGGAATGCATGTTAGGAAAGAACTGTTTTGGCCCATCCCTGTAATAAAAAGAGTAGCAAACTTATACCACTTTCTGTCAAAGGCACTTTAGGTTTTATCAGCATATATTTTTATAACTTTTAAAACAAACACAGAGTTCAATTAAGCTAGCAAATTTTAAAAAATCTATTATTTTTGAATGCTGTGTTCACAAATTATAATTGATGAACAATATCTAAAAAAACAATTTGTCATTATTATACCAATGTAATTAATGTGTATTGTTTGTGAATCTTAATAAATAAAATAAAATAAAATTGTGCCATCTAAATATATAACCTTCTTACACTGAACACTAAAACATTAATTAGCGAACAAATATTTTAAAAAGCTTTAAAACCAAACCACTCTTAAAATACCTGCTCCTCTTCAGAACTTAAGGCAATATTAATTAGTTTGTAATTTTTTTTCCAATTCATTAGACATGTTAATAAAATATAGGTATACAGAGAAAAATATATAGGTTTTTTAACTGTGGATATTTTAATTTTCTATCTGTTAATTTTGTTTTGTATATTTAATTTAATAAACAAAACGTTTCCTATTTTACGTGATGCATAAATAAATAAACATATGAAACACTGTTCGGCATGAAAATCAGCCCTGACGTCATTCCTGCTTATTTAAAATGATCTCTTGAATCGGAAAAATACCCTCGTTTCCCCCATGACCCATCCTTTTTTCGGAGGCCCCCCCACCAATATTGACCACCCCACCGCCGACTTTACGCCGCAGACTGGCCCATCAAATGATACGTTCACCGATGATGAAGAGTGTTCAACTGATTCAGCTCATCGACAACCTCACCTCTTTCATTTTTTGCGGCTAAAATAATTCTCTTTGCCTCTCCAAATCAAATTCAAGGCTTCAAAATTACCATGGAAAACTGATAAAAATAAGGGGGCTCTCTCAAAAATGGCGGTTGATAAGGGAAAACGGGGGTTATTTTTGGATCCAGGAAGTTATTTTACATAAAAATCAGCAGGAATGATGTCAGGGCTCAAAATTTTTTTTTTGTGGACATGTGAAATCTAAAAAATGTAATTTTTATTTATTTATTATTTACATACAATATTACATTTTTATTACATATTTTTCAGAACATTTTTTTTAATTTTTATATGACTCACCAAGCCAATTAATTTGGCTTTTCGGTAAAGATCCTTTACATTAAAACATGTGATAACACTACTAATAATAATTACTACCAACTTAAATGTAAGGAGCGAAAAAAAAAGTACATAAAATTTCTTTTTTCAAATAATACTTAGGAAAATGTAAAAAAAGCAAAAAATAAGTTAATGAAATTATTTATTTATTTATTATATATATACGGCCTAAGCCAGTTACAACAGTTACATCAAGAAACATAAATGCAAGAAACTGAACAAAAAGAACATAAAACTATTTAGCAAAGGCAAACAAGGGCAAAACAATAATTGTATACAATATATTTAAAAAAAACGAAAGACCAAAAACTTTGAGCTAAACCATGCCAATCCAACTTCATCCCACACTGTTTAGTCGCGAAGAGATCTACGAAAAGCCGGAAGATCTATCCCAAAAAATTCCAAGTCGTGTGATGAATTGACTAATCTACACATTCCGGACATCGGGGCATAAAAACCAATTATAAGATAAAAAATAAATACAAAACGAAAATTTAAAAACAGAAGTGTGTACACATTTAATAGGCACAAAGAATTGATTAAAAACATTATTTCTTTACATATCTATATCTATTTTTATTTCCATTTCCATACATATATCTACATCATATCTAGATCTATATCTAAGTCTTTATCCATATCTTTATCCATATAAATATTATTTTATACAATATTACATATTTTTATTTTTTTAATAAAAACTAATATAATAAACAATACATTCACAAAAAAAATGGAACACTTAAGGTTGAACTTGCCAAAAAAGAGTCTGGCTCTTGTGTTTACAAAATAACATAAAAAAGAGACAAAAAATGCAAAACAAAATAATAAAATAAATAAAAAATTAAACAATTTTAAAAAATGAGAAAATATAACACAAAAAAATATTAAATTAAAACACAAAATTTATAAACACAGACACATATTAAACAAAGATCTCTATTTTCAAAATACAGTTAATGTTAATTATGTCAAGAAGCTTTTCTTTTATTTATCCTTATAGTATATATACCCGTACATGCACACGTTCCAAAACAAGCCATAAATCATTTGTTCTATGCTGTTATAGAGTAAATTTTGTAGAGTAAAATTTAAACACTCTAGTTGCTAAAATAGGTGACCTTTATGATGACTCTAATGTAATAATTTATCTTTAGAATTTGTCGGTTAGGGGACATTTAAGAAATGGTAATTAATTTATGTTATTATTATCTGAAAATCTATATATTTGTTACATTAACATTCGGAAAACTATCAGAGACCGACCCAAGTTTCAGTTTTGGTTTTGGCCAGTTTTAGACTGTAAAACGAATTTCGGCTACCGTAAAGAACAAGGAGAAAGGAACCACTTAAACATTTAAATGATTACATTTCAATCTCGATTTTAATATAAATAAAGAAGAGGCGTCTCTAACATTATTGGTAAGATTATTCCACAATCGAGCAGCTACTACTGTGAAAGAGGAGGCAAGAAAATTAGAGCGGTGAAAGATTATTGAAAGGGCTATTATTTAAACTAAAAATTTAAAATTATCACATTCCAAAAGTGCATTGACCTCTGCATCGAAATATACGCCGCGTATTCAGAGTGCGCGATGTTTTTATTCTACCCTATAGAAATAATATGTATTATGTATAGTACATACATTCACAACGGCGAGCATTTATTAAGTCGCTTAGTCCGGCAGAATACAGAGTTTGTAAAGCGTACAGAAATAAACAGAACACCGTGTGACAGGTCGGATTATACAATCGGATTATTTTTAAATTCGGAATCCTCGTCTCCCGCCACATTTCGCGCGGGAACAGCGACACAAGCGCCAGCGCCTCGCGGGCGCTGTTGGCGACGCGTATATTGTCGGGTATAATTCCAATACATTTGCATTACAATGAGCATACGAGTACGCGAACAAGCTTCTCGAAATAATAATAACACAAAACGGAATATCATTAGTAAAGCGTACCTTGAATGCTCCGTGGCTGAGAACAAACTATAATTCGATACGAAGAATTAATTTCATACAGATGAGACAAATTTGTGGATGAAAATCACACACAACATTTTATGCATTTATTTTATTTTTAACATAACATACCTTAACGCTTACGTGCCCGTTGGGTGGGTCTAAATTTTTTTTCCGAATTTTAAAATGAAATCGGTCTAAAAAGTTGCCTTTTTAATTACTCAGAATGCAAAAAAAAAATTGATACTACTTTTGGCCCAGAGCTTGAAGTTTTCGAAAAAGTCGATTTTTTGCCCCAAAGCGGCTGTTATTTTGAATTTAAGTAAGGAAATCAGTTCAATTAAATTTTATATTGTGCATCAAACCTTATTAAATAAGCATTTAAGGGCGTGAGTTGCAGTTTGTTTTGTAATAAATGGATAGCATTGTTTTAATGAGCCATTGCTTTCGTCAATATTAGCCAGGCGCTCAACGGAATCAGTTCCGCGGAGTGTAAACTTATTGCATTTTGGTAGATTTAAAATGTGTTTGAATCTGTAATGTGAATAAGTTTCTTTAATAACATTTTTTTAAATCAATATAGATAATTAACAAAATGTTCAGACAATTATAACCTTAAACCTCGGTTGAGGGTCAAGAGTAGTATGGAATATTTTAAAAAGTAATTTTAACTTTCAATGTGATCCAAAATGCACCTTTTTAGACCCCTTTTACTTTGATGTCCAAAAAAAACGTCATACATCATAGGCCTACTTTAGTGCCCAGGTACGGTCACAGTGACCGGATGATAAATGCAGATTTTGTGTTTCATGTTACATTACAAGTTTTTTACCTCCCTATGGCCCTTTTTCACCAACGAGATCGTATAACTTTAGTAATGAAGATTTTATCAAAATTCAAAAAAAAGTGGAAATACATTAACATATTCTGCGGGTGATCTAAAAAAAAATCGATAGAAATTTTGTAAAAACTTGTGTGGAATATAGTAATTAACTTTGTCGGAGGCATCGCGAAAAACTGTAAAAAAAGATGCGTTGAAATTTGAAAACATTTGATTTTTTTTTCAATATATCATACTACTTCAAGTGAGTTGATTTATTTTGTTATTGAAAATATAAAAAAAACCTATTTATTTGAATTATTTTAAGTTAACTTGTAGCAAAAAAGCTCCTGTAATTTTTTTAATATATTTACTAGAATTAATTCATTATTTTTTTATGTTACAAATCAAACACAAAATTGTTATTATTTTTACAAATTAACAAATAAACAATAGCGGAAACCATTTGTGTATATTATTTTATTTAATTTCACATTTGCTCTTGTCAACTATCGTTAAATACTTCAGCGGTCACAGGGACCGGACCAGGGCACTTGCGTTACGATTTATTTATTATGGGCCCGAATTTATTTACATGGTATTATTATTATGGATAACTTATACAGCGCCATTTTCGTAATAAAATACCTCAAGGGCGCTTTACATGGTGATTCTACTGTTAAATTAATGGCATATGGCATAAGCCAATTACAACGGTTGTAAAAAGAAAAATATTATGTACAAAAAACTGAATAAAAATAACTTTAAACTATGTAGCAAAGACAAACAAGGCAATAAAATAATGGCAAACTTAATGTTCATGAACACGATTAACTAACCAGACTCCAAGCCCACCCATGCCAATCCATCTTCATCCTACACTATTTTATTGCCAAAGAGATCTACAAAAAACCGGAAGATCTATCCCAAAGAAACAAGTTATGGGACGAATTGACTTTTCTACACATTTGGACATTAGAGCATAAAAACAAAAGTTGTTTTTAGAAGATTTGATAAATTGCAGATTTTGACTTCTAGTGACACGGTTGGGAGCATGAAAAAAAATTGAATCAATTATAGCATTAAGTATTTTAAAAATACATATAAGGTCCATCTCAGTTCCACGTTTCTCCGATGAACACAGATAAAGAAATTGCTTAATTTCAAATTAGGGATGATTAATTCTCTGCAATCCGAGCAATCCTGCCACTTTTCTTAGAAAACGGTTTTTGACAGACTCGGTGTTGTTACTCGATGAATCTTATAGAATAAAGAACAAATTGGAGAAGCATATTTTTGGTGGGGTCGAACTGGTGAGCAGTAGATGGTGTTAATATTTTTGACGCCCGTCGTCATTCTATTGATAAAACCAAGAAGTTTAAGAGATTTGTTTACAATATTATCAAGAGGGAGTTTACTATCTAAAGTAATGCCCAGTGACCTTATGCTGTAACTAATTCGTATCTTTTGAGAGGGAACGAGGGAGAAATATGGTTTTGTTTGCGTTAGAATGAGATGGATATATGACGAACGAATGAACTTATGAAACGAAAGTGTGACAGAATAAGCCTGCTGCCATTGATTCAAAAACACTCGTCATGAGTATTGGTTGGATTTCACACACATAACTATAATTTTCATCCGCCTGGACACGGAAACGCAAATTTTGGAATGAAGTAATATTAAATTTCTCCTTGCGTTTGAAAATTAGTTTCCAGTTATTTTGTTTGGCATGACAAATAATTATTCAATTTCGGTCAATATTTGACGGCCTTTCAATATTGTTTGTTTTTTTGGCTTCATAACACTCAAAATGTGTGTTTACTGTTTGCTTTCACGTTAACTCAACTCTGTTAGGGCATAGTATTTAATACCCAAGGTATTTGATTAAAATTAGATAATATTAGATGTTTTTCAACAGAGTTGAAGCTGTTTGGAATATGGAAATCTGGCATTCACAAAGCCTTTGATAAATATTAAATATGACATGCCTACGTAAATATGGAAGTTAACTTCCTTTAAACATAATTGTAAATGTAACACAGTGTGT
This sequence comes from Micrasema longulum, assembly GCF_059751315.1. Taxonomy (NCBI): domain Eukaryota; kingdom Metazoa; phylum Arthropoda; class Insecta; order Trichoptera; family Brachycentridae; genus Micrasema; species Micrasema longulum. Next base: position 377,391 of record NW_028278966.1, read on the forward strand.
AAAGACTTGTGTAAAGGGTTGACATACGACGACAGATTATCACCATCATCATCATCAAACCCTTAGCCGCGCCTCATGGGGCACAGGCTGCATTTGAACAATCAATGCAACGCATCTCGGTCATCTGTTACATGAATGTAAAATGAAGACAGATGCTTGTTCTATGCCTAGAAGACAAAATAAGAAAGGAAAAAATATGACGCTGAGCTGGAGTTGTGGATATCATGGATTGTGCAACAAAATTTAAATCCAGTGAGCAGGACACTTGGCGAGGCAAAGTGATGGCGGGTGGACACCCAGAATAATAAATTGGAGACCGTGGGCAAACAAAAGATGTGCTGGAAGGCGACAGAAACGATGAGTTGATGACATTGCCTCGATAGCCGGTTAAACATAAATAATGAAAGCGGATGATAGGAAGGAATTGAGACTTGGAAAAGGCCTATATCCAGCAGTGAAGAGTATATGGCTGAAGAAAAAGGAGGTGATCAGTCTTACGGGTCAGTTACCAGTCTAGGTACAAGGAAATATTGCGGTGTAAATCAACTTATAAATAAATATTTTGTCGAACTTAGGTCCTTTAACCTTAATGGCGAATGAGCTGACCAATGCACTGTACTATTTAGTTTTGTAAGTTACCACTTCCCTTTGATGGGACAACAACAACGCAGATGGACAAGTACCCAAGGATGTATTCATTTGTATAAAATAAAATTAATACTGGTAAGTCTTTACCCAGTTCCTTCCATTTTTCCACCCATTCGCTCACAAAATGGAAAAACGCTTAAATGTTGGTTGGATTAGCTAATAATCTTGTATTCTTCATCGGTCGCATTGTCCATAAAAAAATAAAAATTGATTCGGTTTTTGATTTAACAACAGAAGTGTAGCGGGCAGTTGCATCACTGTGCTTGCGAAATCGATTGGAGATAATCCGCCTCCTAGAGAAAATATGGCGCATTCGCTTAGCATGATTTATGTTCCGGGTTTGGATCCTGGCAGGATGGACATGGAATATTGGTTTCAAAGGTGGTTCCGAATCGAAATATTTCATTAAACTAAAAAAAATTCTTTATACAGTCGTTTCAGGGTTGCTGTGTTTGCGTTATCTAAAACATTTAAGTTTGTAAGTGAAAATTCTTGATGGAAGTTCATTGTAATTTATTATATAAATAAAACACGAGTGATACTTTAATCCACAAATTCGGAATATCCAGTGACCGGTTTCATCGCTTTCGCGACATCTTCGAGACTGGTATATTTATTAAAAAGTTAAATGTATTTATACAGAACAGAGGTAAGGATACATAATTCAAAGTTATATGTAAGTAAATTAAATAAAGTTATTTTTATCTTAAGGATCATTATCGACAAATTTTCTATGGGTTAACAAATGAATGGATATAATGTTATTTTAATGAGTTTAAGTATTTTATTTTATTGTTGGTGTCCCATCCTTCGTGAGTGTGGTTTTGTAATGATTTCTGAAAAACAAGGGGTAAAAAGTCATTAGTAAAATTATATTACAATGGGTAAAGTAATGGAGAATGCACATGTGTTATCTGTTCATTAAGTAATTCTACGTCGGGTTTATTTTTTAATCTATTAATTTCGAGAATTTCTAATTTGTCAAGTTTGTGGCCTTTGGGTGCAATATGAATTATTTTTACATTATTTTTTATTTTTTACATTATTTTTTACATTACATTATATCCATTCATTTGTTAACCCATAGAAAATTTGTCGATAATGATCCTTAAGATAAAAATAACTTTATTTAATTTACTTACATATAACTTTGAATTATGTATCCTTACCTCTGTTCTGTATAAATACATTTAACTTTTTAATAAATATACCAGTCTCGAAGATGTCGCGAAAGCGATGAAACCGGTCACTGGATATTCAAAATTTGTGGATTAAAGTATCACTCGTGTTTTATTTATATAATAAAACAAATCCATAGGTAATTATTTATTTCGACGGCTTACGCATTTGACAAAGAATAAAATAATATTGAAAAACAATTATAATAAAACAAAACATCTGAACACAGTTTAAAAAATATAGATACATGAAATAAGGAAATAATACAGAAAAATTAAATAAGAAATTATAACATAGGTATGCATCAAATTAACAACAAATGAAGGGTTTAAATAAAAAAAAGTATTGAAATAACAGAAGCGATGTATCATAGCATAAACAGTAAATGATTATGTTCGTTGTAATTTAATATTGTATGTATGGAATATGTTTAATTTTCGTTCACATACCCATCCCAACAGTAGAGATCTCATTTTTTTGTGCATACATATATTGTTTTAATGTTTTTACAGTGTTCTGTGTTACTGGAGTTTTACGTCCTTCCCCCTCTATAATCTGCTAACAATTAAGGTTTTGAATAAGTAAATGTTAGGTTTTCGTCTTAAATAAGGTGGTGCAAGGAATATAATAGAACGAATTTATGAACAATGTTTTTTTTTTCGGCTAAAGAGGTTTGAATTATTTGGCCGGTGGAGGGGTGGTGGCGGTCATGGTTCTCCCGAACAGACTTGTTTCTTCCGGTTAACTAACAAACTAATGAACAAACATACCCTATCGCCGTCAAAATTGGGAAAATTTGATTGGGGGTGACAGACAACGTGACTGTTTATACTTAGGTTGCTCTGACGGTGATACGGGCATTAAAAGCAGTAAATGTTTTTTTTGTTTAAATACGCGAATCATTTGTTAACAAATATATATTTTTTGAAAATTTGGTAATGTGCGGATCTGAAAACAGGTCAAAAGACCTTTAAAATAGATCCGATCCGGGTGAATGGTTGGGGCTTTCAAGCTGACAGAGAGTCCCCTAGAACTCTATAACAACTGCGGGTGGATGGTGGGCTTAAGGGTTCCCTCTACGTAAGAATTTATTGTTCCTGGACTGGAATTTAAAGCGTAAGACTGATCACTTCAACTTCCGTCGCCTTTTTGTAGATCTTGTCAGACATATAGATCTAGTGGCTTCTAAAAAGAATATAAGAGTTTTAAAATGATTTTGTTATGACTTCGACAAACTAATCATTTTCAATCAACTTAATCCCAGTACCAATCACTGAGAGCTCAATAAGGCATGTTTTTTCGTTGAGCAATGAGCATTTTTTTTGTAGATATGTTGACACCGCCGAAATAAATGAGGAAGTTCAAAAAAATTAAAAAATATATATTTTAAAAGACTTTTAAACTTTTATTAAAAAAATAAATATACAATATATATTTTTAATTTTTTTATGCAGGAAACATACAGTACAATTACATAGTTTTATAGTATTCAAAATTAGACTTATCTCTAATGAACAAGTGAAGTTTTTTTATTTTATAACATGCAAGTATTTTAAAAATGCATATGTATCGTGTTTATCTATGATTTTTTGAAGTTTTGTGTTTCTGAAATTACTACTTTTCGGCCAGTTCTACCGATCGGTCTGTTGTTTTACCATAAACCGGAAATCTTTCAAAATTTTACCATCGTTGATTGATTCATATGTATTACCATTAACCGGAAATCATTCAAAACTCTCTTATCGTTGGTTGATTAATATAAACTACTGACGTCACAACGTTCAAAGTGGTGCGCTTTCATTAAAATATTTTTTCATACATTTCAAGAAACTGCCGTACAATAAGATGCTCTAATTTTTACCGCGCGTTGGAAAACATTTTTTGTATCCAATTTCCCGTAGGGCTGATGTTCCTTATTTAATTTATAGGCAAACTGTATTTCGTGCTACAGATTATCGATATACTGCGTTCAGTATACAAAAACAGTGCCCTATGCACCACCGGGTGCAAATAGGGTAATGTCGATGATGAATTAGCTGTTTCTTACACATTGTGTACTCACGAATATGTTAATTGTGTGCCTTTTGATTTGTTATCTATTAACTTGTGTAGCCTTCCACAAGACCTTTGCAAATATATGTATTTAATTTATATGGTAAAATATTCAACCTAATTCCGTGCATTGCGCGTTGTTTGTAATATTTCATTTTCTGCCGGTCGACATTTTGTGAAATATTATCAATTTAATATTAGTCGTTTAGTTTCTGATTCAATTTAATAAAAATACCCTGTCGACATTTATTGCAACTCAGGGGGAAAATATTTTGAAACGGGAATATGAAAATCTAGATTTTTACAAGACTTATGACCTTTCTTCAGGCCTTGCCGTGTAGGTGAAATAACGGTTGCATCGAATTTACTTTACAAAAGTCAACAGATAGAAGGGTTGCGGAAATGTGGATGTTCAAACTTATGCAGAATGGGACTGTTACACGGTGTGTAAAGTGGACACCTAAACCAGCCAACGAGAGGACATAAGCCCTATAAATGCATAAACTTCCATATTCACTCCTCAACATGTTTTTCTTGTCTGTTGCAATAAATGCCAGTTTTTATAACTCGTTAGGATGGAATTGAGTCTCGTCAACGAGCATTTAGACATATTAAAAAAACATTATGCCTCGTAATACGGGGATTTTTCATATTTGCAAGTACTTTAGTTGATTTATTTATGTAATGATCACATTAATTAATGACTTCGATAATAATTTTTCTAACATGACTTTGAACTGGCTATGGTGACTAATGCCCGACGCGACGTGACGTTGGCGATCACTACAACAAAAGCATTTCGTCCTGCGCTACTCCGAGGCCAGGACAAATGCTCATTGAATGTATTCGCCATTGTGATTCCTGGAAAAAGATGACCAGAGTGGTTTCCCGTTGCTTTCTCTGGTGGATTTGTCTGTTGGGGTTACCTTACCTAAGTTGGTTGGTTCTAGTTTGGATGTGCCAGAAACTGGCTTTTCATCCTCTCGTTATTTGCTGTAATCACACCATTATGAGTGTGATCCCGCTGCCCGGGGTTCGCGACGTAGACGCTAACGAGTAGGACTAGTCAGTAGTGTTGCCGGTGGAATGCAATTGGACATTTACAGCATTTAAAAAAATCACACCCTCCAGCAAAATAAGACTCACTGCGACCCTACTGACAGTTCAAACCACAAAAAGAGCGTTTACTTAGGATAAAAATAAGAAGTAGCAAAATAAAAACACCTAATACGACATGATTTATAATAAATAAAACGTCTTTGTAGAAAAAAAATATCAGTATTTAAACATAAGGTTAAGAGATATGTGTTGAACGGTTTATTATACATATTTATTTTATTTATTTATTTAAATCTTAAAGTAGGGCACACATATCATACATATTGTTATGTGTGTTCTAATAATAAAATTGCAAATATATTTAATTTATAAGTTGTTTATCACATATGTCTTGACCATTATTTTAAATTTTGATATGTTTTTTTCTTCATAAATATTTGTTTCCATTTCGTAATACTTTTAAATTGCTTTAAATAAAATAAAATTTTGTGACTTTGCCTTTTTCCTCAATGGAAGTCTAATTTTGTTCATTTTTATCATACATATACAAACAATATAATTATTAGACCACGTGTAGTCTCCCCTCTCGAGGCCAATCACCCGTGCTACTTTTATTAGCAAACAATGTAGCACCGATTCGATAGGATTTATCCGGCCTACATAGAAGGGAGACCAGATCACGGATGCATATTCTAAAAGAGGACGAACAAGTTTTCAATATAGTGTATTAACCGTGAATTGTTCTAAATCCTTTTCATATATTTTTATCGGTATTCCTAGTACGTGATATTTCCCTATTGACAAGAAGGCATCATTTCAAGGGAGTTGAGATTTTCAAATACCTTAGAGGAAATGTCAACACGTCAACGTGTAATGTAAAAACGGAGTCAAAAATATCTCACAATTTAGGAAAACGCGTACATGCCTTGGAATAATTTTCTTGTCAATCTAAAAAAATGCCGGAATGAGAATAGTAATATAATGATCAGTTAATGTGAACGTGGTGCAATGTATGAATGATTTTTTTTTGTTTTAAAATCTGAAATAATTAAATGTTTACCTTTTAACATCCATCGTTTAAAAGAAAAACCTGTATTGGAAGTTCACCAGGGAGCATATTTTGTAAATAATTTTATTTTGTGAATGGTTTTTTTTTCGCATAATTCTACCCAATTTCGTTAAGAATGTATAATAATTAAAAAAATGTTTTTCTGAGAATATAAATAAAAAGTCACATTTGTCTTTACTTTTTCTCATGCAAACAGCGAACGTTACAATTGATCGTTCTTTAGTTAAATAATTTGGTCGCTTTTTTCCAGCAATAACCACAAAATCTGGAATTCGTGCTTTACATTTCTCATACATTCCCTCATCCAGCTCCTTGCTGTAACACCACGCTAACGGGTGGGGAAACATTAGATCAGTGCTAATTAATGTATTTTAACGAGAGCAACGCGATGTCATATGGCATCCTTTTATTATTTTATGAAAAAGTGTATGAATTTCTCAAAAACAAATATTACGCAACAATTTTATAAACACTACCATGACAATCAGAATGACTTTCGAAGTAGTATTTATAGCTTTTTAGCTGGGGTATTTCTGGTACTCCACTAAGAAAACTGCGGAGTTTTTCACGTTCAGGCTCAGAAAGGTAAAAAAAAAACTTCAATCATTGTCGCGTATTTGTCGAAATAGGCAAAATAAGTTATTCCATATTGTCTTTTTTAAGCAAGCCATTTTTTTCATTTTGACAAAAACTATTTATTTAACAAAACCATTGTCACAACAAATACAATAATGGAAGTCACCGTCAAAATACATGTTATTAAATATTATTATGAATAATGGAATTTTATTTTTAAATATAGCATAAAAATAAAGATTGATAGATTTCGCAACAGAGACAGAGATGTTTTTAAAAGAAAAATGAATGTCTAGGTATTTTCAGAGCTTTTGATTTGTCATTGACTGGTTCAAGTGACTTAATACCGATGTGTTATTTTGAAATAGCAAACGAAACATTAATTAGATAGTGTTTCTACAATTTTTCATAGTTTCTTTTACTATATTTTTTGTTTTAACTACGTATTTTACGATGTTTATTACCATGTACTTTGTTTTTAATGCGTATTTTACTGGGTTTAAAACACTTTATTACTGTTTTTTACCATATTTTTTACAACATTGTTTTGCTATATATTTTACTATGTTTATTATGTCTTTTTTGTGTAACAACTATGGTGAAGATGTATAGTGGGTTTAGCATGTTGGTTTAATTGCTGCGGAACCGGTAGACATGGGAAAGTCGGTAAGTGGTTATATTTATTCAATAATCAAAAACATTAAGTTGAATATTTGACCGTTAAGTTGATGCTTTAAATATTAATAATACTTTAAATTCAGTTTACAAATAACTTTCTACGGGCAAAGTGCTTTCAGCTTACACGATCAACAACGGAGCTGTGCCAGCGCCTACCAGACAGCCATCTCCACAAAAACTATGCCAGCATCGCGAGACTACGTTAGTTGAGTTGGGCGACCTTCCTACCCCAACAAAACAGTAATGTCTGTAAATCAACCTCCTCGGGACGAGGTATTTCTTCACACCTCGTCCGATCGGTTTGGGATTCCCACAGTATACCGATGATGTATGTACGAGCAGTTATACTAGAAGTCACTCTTGACATGGGTTCAAAAATGCTGCTATGTAACATTTCATTCCTTGACACTGTCATACCGTGTCATCGAAAGGGTCGAGTGTTTCAAGTACGTGGGAGTGTATGTAACGGAAAATGGCAGCTTTCAAAAAGAGCTAACAATGCGACTAAGAATAGCAGCCATCGCATTTAACCGTATGAAGACCGTCTGGAAGACTGGCATAATATATATCAAGCTATACAGATGCGAATCGTGACACCTCACTAGGGACTAAAATAGAAAAATATCGAGTCATCGGAATAAGTGTTTTAGAATAATTTTGAGTATGCGGTGGTTTGACTTTGTGAGAAATAAAGAAATAAGAGAGCAAACGTAGCAGCTACCGGTGACAACTGAGAAAATACTTTCTCAACATACTCGGAATCGTTTTTTTTTAATAACATAAATATTTGCGTTCTCATTATTTACGCAAATATTCAATTTTGAGGGCCATTTTCAACGAGTTGTAAATAACTCACTATTAAAAAATAGGAATCAAGTTGGGGTAGAGTGGGATTCGAACCACGGACCTTTGGTCCGAGACACTAGCCACGGGACCCCAACCCGATTAAGACCCACCCGATTCACAACCCGATTAAGACCGTCTCACTCAATAAAAAAAAACAATGTTTTTTGAACAATAAAGGAGTTAATCTTTAAAAAAAAATAATTTCATATATTGCGATTTTAATTAGATTTAACTCTACAACTTTTACTGCCTTTTTTACTGTGAGTTTAACAAAATATAAATAGGGCTTTTTGTCGAACATTGTCATTCATCCTTATGAGCATATTGCAAATATAAATGGTTGCAAAAATTGTATTTACTTGCATCACAATAGTCCATAATAGTAATTTTATAAACCGGTGGCAACTGTCACTAAACAGGCTTGCGGGGTAACATATTGCGGATCTCCTGAGAGCCTTGCCTACTTTGCAAGCCATTAGATTCTCAACGCTAACGTTCTGGACGTCCGCTGCTTACTGTTTGTTGGTATTTCATGTCAGAACTACGAGACGCAAATCTGACTTGGGAGGATGTACATCAGATGGTAACCGACAGATAGCGAGAGGATTGGATGCTTTTGTGAACAGGATACGCTCCAACTGGGGATCGGACATGTAATGATGATTCTCTTCAGACATTTGCATAAATTAAAACTTTGGTTTATTGATATATCTGTACCTAAAAGGATAAACTCCGGGAGTCACATTGAACCCAATGTCGAGAAAACAATATTATGTGATTGTGCAATTTCCAAAACAAACATAACTTTTAAACCAAACGAATTAATTTCACTATACACTGTTTTTCAGGACCTGACCGCAAAACTCAGAGGAACATTCCTCATGGTAATCTTTAAAAAAATCCTTTAAAAATGGTCATTTTTATAATGGTTTTTTTTATAATCTTAAAATGTAATAAATCTTTAATTTCTCGAACAAGCAGTCCCTCCACAAACCCCTACCCCTCTTTTACCTAACCGCTTCCCTTGTCCGCGTTTAGTGCGTATCTCTTAGTTAGTCAAATACGTTTTTTTTTTTTTTTTTTAATTTAGGGGAAGGGCAGGGGTTCGCGAAAGGGATGCTAATCCGAGAAATGACAGATTTACCAAAGACTTTTTGGAAAACAAATATCAGGATTTTTTTAAAGCTTACTGTGAGGAATGTTCCTATAAAGTTTCGCGGTCTGGCCCTGAAAAACCGTGTATAAAGGGCTTTCATTGTAACGGTTACTTTGGTATTAAAAGTACATATTTTCATACTGTATCTGGGACAACTAATGTTTTTTGCATTACGCCAGTTTGTTTTTTCACCTTAAAGAAACATTTTTAAGACGAACTTGGACAACGGTGTTTTATTTGCGTATTACATAGCTTATTGCGATAACTTCTGCATTTTTAACTTTAATACGGCAAAAACTGCACTCTTTTTTTTTACCCTTTAGAATACAGATATTTATTCATCAATATTATTATAATTTATATGCATTTCCATCAAAAAACATCAGTAGAAGAGCTAAATCTATCATCATTATTGTAGTTTAATTTGCAGACGTAATGATTTAATAAGTCAATTTTATTATTCAGCACTGTATTTTTATTTTATTTTATTATCTTTTATTTTATTTGGGAAATCAACAGTTCTACATACATATTTTAGTAAACAAACAGATATAGTGTATAAACTCAGAACTGATAACAGATTTCCACATAGTATACAAAGTTAGTAAAGAAAATATATTACATATCAAATAAATACATACAATTTATACATATAAAAATGTTATTTTCATGTACTCGATAATCAAAGATTTTTTAAATATTTATTTTAAGAACATTAAGTTACTGTAAATTGGGTGGGATAAGGACAAAAATGCTTGAAGAGAGGATAAGAAGGGGAGGGATCTATTACAGAAAAAAAAAGTGACGTTATTTGGTTTTATTAAAAAAATAATAATCACAATAGCGTTAGCGTTCCTGTTTAAAAAAAAAACTAAAATGCACATCGGAAGTGGTTGTGAATAATGTGGCAACTTTATTTATGTATGATATGGTAAATTCCATTTTAACCTTTTTTTATTTCTGCCTTCAGGAAAAAATTGTCTTAGATTTATATACAATGTCAAATTAGACACAGTGTTTGCAATCCCGCGCCATGTTTTAATTTAGATTTGTAATTAATATTAGTCTTCCAGGTCGATAAGGTCGGTTTTGCGATTATTTATGTAAGCATTATCCTTCTGTAATCCTAGGATCCCCGAAACCATCTAATTTCTATTCTAATCCGGTGAGTCTTATTTCGGCTGAGCTTAATTAAAATATTTTTGGTCCTTTGTGGCAAATTATGTTTGTATTTGAGATTCGTTTAGATTAAAAATATTTAGAAGTTAGCGTGTTTAAATTATTTCCTAATGGAATTGAATTTATATTTTTTTTAAATAGAGACTACGATGAGATGAAAAAAGAAATGATTGTGGTATCTTAAAGTGTTGCAAATGTTGTATTTTAGAATAGTATATTGCGAGTACAGATTTTTGGTACCACAACAGGTGAAAATACTCAGTTAAAAGGTTAATTGTTTACAGATACGTTTATGATATATTTTAACAATAATAAAGTGCCCTCACACCTCATACCTCACACTTGTATATAACGAAGACAAAGGCAGGGTTGCAAATAACCAATATCCACCAACTGAATTTTTAATTCGACCTCTGATTGGTAGAAAAAACTCTCGTTTTCTCGTTTTTCGTTCTCGTTGGCTTTGTTATGAAATGCACGTTCACGTGGATTTTGTCTTAGAACAACAACTGTCACCCCTGAGTAGCGACTACCAACGTCACTTAACAAAAACATCCTCAATTTAGTATCCCGGGTTACGGATATAAATTTCCTTACTATCACGCGGTCTCTTCTTGGTAGAGACTCGATAATCACGCAAAAAGAGCCCAGAGTGATTGACCAATCACGAGTCGCATTGAGAACTCAGTTGGTGAATTTTGCTTATTGTAAATTACATTATTTTTACTAACATTTTTACTAGCCTCATACAGTTAGGGATACATTATTGTTTTTTAAAAAAATATATGTAAATATTATTATAAATAAGTTAAAAAAATAAATTGTAAGCCGGTTTAACTTAATCACTGCCATTTTTATTTTAAACTGAGCGCTAGTAAATTTAGCAGAGTTATTGAACTTTTTATTTTGGTATTATGTTATTTAAAGCTTAAAAACGCTTGTGATTTTTCTTGTTTTTTTTTACTCTTTATATAAAAATAAATAGTGGTACGAATTTGTACCATAAGAAAATTACCTTATTAAAGGTCGTTATTTTTCGGATATAATATGTTTACAAATATATATTTAAAACACGTATTATCATGAAACCACAAAAAAAAAAAAAAAAAAGAAACCCACTTGCTATCACAATAATAGTATTAAGGTTTGTAAGGAGTAGTAATTTCGCATAACCAAAAGGAAGGCAAAACTGATTCCCCATAGTAATTTTTCTAAACTAATAACTTCAAAATGGCCGAAACAACTTGAAAATATCCAAACATGTACCGACAGTGAATAGTTGTATCAAATGCATTCTCATAAGAGAGATATATGATTTATATATATTTTTATTCCAGGACATATTTGTACTGCCAGGGAGCGAAGAGTTAAGTAATCATTTATATATGTTCTTTATTTATTTAAAAAGCTTGCTATAATTAATTGGAAATCAATTTATTAATGGTATATACAATGAGGAAGTTCAGTGGTTTTTAAAAAAAAATATATTTGTCAATAGACTGTTAAATTAAGTCATTTTTTTTTTTTTTAATTTTTATATATCGTATTATCGGCGCTACGATTTTTCAAAGTTTTGTATTTCTTATCAAAGTTATTTCTAACTCCGCGTGTAACGTCAGAGGTTCATTTCCGCTTATTCTCATTCAGTTCTTCCCATTGGTCCAGAAGCGACAAGTAGACCGGAAATCTTCCATAGCTCTTAGATTATAGGTTGATTCACATGAACCAGTGACGTCATTTAAAGTAGTGCGTTTTTATCAAAATATTTATTATTATGTTTTCTGTTCATTTTCAAGAAACTTTGCGGTACAATTTAATGCTCTAATTTTTACCCCGCGTAAGAAAACATTTTTTGTATCCAATTTCCTGTAGGGCTGAAGTTCCTCACTAAGCAAAGAAAAGATTTAATCTTAAAAAAAAACTATTTTATGTTAAAAAAACTTTTACCTGACTGCATAAAATTAAGAAAAGTCCAGAAAGAGCGTAGAATCATTATTGAATACATCGGACTGTGTCAAAAAAAAACCCTACTTTGTCCCATTTTCTCCGCGCGCATGCGTGAAATCACCGCGTTATGTTGCCAGATCGCGAAAAATATAATCATAACATAAATAAACTAATAATAATAATATTTTTTTTAAATGGCAATCTCTTTATTTCTCTAAAGTTTTATTGTACACGCGGAAACATTGATTGACAAAACAGAGTAGATAAGTGAAGAATCATTTAAAAAGAGTAATTATTTTAACTAGCGACAAAAAATTATGTAACTGAGCGACATCTACAAAGAAACTAATGGGTCAAAACGTAAAACTGATCTTTTAGGATTAGTTTAGTCGCCTTCTGTTTTATGCGCATGTGCTTCTGGACTACTCTTAACTCTATGCCTGACTGTTGTGTCTTGTCTTTGACTCTTATTCAAATTTCGAAGAAGTATAGAGGTATGAAACATAAAATAAAAATCTGCTTATGTTTAAACCTACACGACACGTGATATTTTATCAATTTTTTGTAACTGTAACACTAACATTTAGACGGATGTATAATATATTTAATAAATTATTATATGATATGCGTATATACGTATCCTTGTATATCCACAAACAAATTTTAAAATCAACGCTATTAAACATTTAACGTTGAATTTGACCCATTCAATTCAATTCCCAAAAACGGAAAAAAATATTCCCATCATTATGACAAATCGTTCAGAGATGATCGAGTGTTAGAAGCCCTCGTGACAAATTCAGGGTTAACGCAAAGCTGTTAAGTGCAAAATACAGACTTTCTGAAGGGATGGTAGCTTTATTGTATTGATGGGTATTGTCAAGTTGTACATTGTCAAACCTTACAATAATTTCTACCCTAACAAAACACATTCCGAATGTCCAAAACACGATTTCTAGAGTAGGAAATAAATTCATTTGTCAGATAAATCAGGTTATATTAAGGATGTCGTCTGTCATTCGAATCCTACGATTTGCCTCCAAATGCGTAAAATATATCGTTTTAAGACGAAGCGAGTTATAAAAATATCCTTTAACATCGCATATTCGCCAATTTCTCGCGTATTCTTCATACTTTATTTCCCAGAAAGAGAAAGAACAGAGATTGAAATAATTTTTGGGTGACTATTTATTATATAATATCTATAAATAGCTCACGTGTATTAAGTACCTATTGACTTTACTGTACTGTTGATTTTTGTAGCTTTCTATGGTAAACTGCATTATTTTTTCGAGTAAATGCGAAAAAATAATGCAGTTTATAATGTAGTTTTAATAAAACAATAATTATTTAATATCATCAAATTACGTTAGAAAAAACACATTTGTTGATAATTTACAATATTTTATAATTTATAGTAATTTTGTTTTCTTCTGATAACTTTTTTATACATTGGTTTTTATTACGTATTTCATAATAAAAAATTTAAAAACATAAAGTAACGGAGCAGATATTTTAAACTTGGTTTGGCCGAATGACTTCTTAACTATATTCAGTATGCATAGCTCGCAATAATTATTTAACTAATTTTGTTTTAACAGAGAAGGAAAAAAATTGAGACAGGAATATGGAAGTCTAGGCATTTATAGAGCTTATGACTTGTCATTGGCTGGTTTTAATAGCCATTCTGCCTATGTTTAAACTCTTTTACTTCACAAAAGTGAACAGATGGAAGAGTTGATGAAATGAAGTTTGATGAACCTCATACATATCTTCTCTCTTACACTTTTACATACAAGAAAAACACTGTCACAGATTACCATAGATATTATATATTGGTTTGTTTGACTATCTATTAGAAAGGATCAACATTCGCATACTTAATCGGATTAATAGAAACTACCGATTATTTAGTCCATATTTTGAAAACACCAATAACGCATTTTATAATACTCCGGAGCGCAACGAATGAAGCAGTAATTTGGAAAGCAATGATGTTGGTTTTATTATTCTGTGTTGATAAGGTAAAGGGGGTAAAGTCAACGAATCTACTATTTTGGTAAATTCGTTGACTTATCCCCCTTTTCCTTATCAACACAGTATTAATCTTAATGTATTTCATCAAGTCTTTTTGATATATTTATTTAAAAAAATTATTTCCATCCGTATCGTTATACTACAAACAAATCGCCGTTTCCCCGTAGGGGTAGTCAGAGAGGATAGAACGCCATTTCATTTTGTCTTTGCATACATTCATTTATCTCTTCATGCACGCACGCTGATTATTCCCATTCTTGACATGTCCATCTTCAAGTATTTGATGGACTTGATCGTGCCATTTCATTCTCGGTTTTCCCTATTTTCTGCATCCATCAACATTCGCATCGTAGATCCTTTTAGCCGTTCTTTCACTGACCATTCGCTCTACATGTTTAAACCAACGCAGCACCCCTATCTTGATTCTGTCGATAATGCTTGTCTCAGTCTTACATATTCACGGATTTCAACATTACCTATCATGTACCTATCAAACATCGTTTTATCACACATTTGCGTTTTACTTATTTTGTAATTTTTTTTTTGTATTTTCGTTTATCTAATTTAGACGTGTTTTTTGAAAGCCTCAATCTTTAAGAACAGTAAAAATACCGTTTTTTTTATTTACCCGAATATTGTAATCTTCAGACTAATTCCTAGATGTCGTTAATAACTTCTGCTGAAAAATGTTGATTGATATGTGGTAGCGTAGGATTTGACGAATTGGGTTGTCGTCCCGTGGCTAGTGTTGCTGACTCACGGGCCGGATGTCCGAGGTTCAAACCCCTCTCTACCCCAACTTGATTTTCATTTTCTAAAAGTGAGTTATTTACAACTAGTTGAAAATGGCCACCGAAATTGAAATATTAGGGTAAATTATAAAAACGCTAATATTTCTTTTTTATAAAAAAAAAAAAACCTCGAACCTTTGATCCTTGAGTCCACAAACCGGCGTTTATATTTATAAATAAATACGGACGTCATACGTCAAAAGATAAAAAACACATTTTTGTATTATTTATACTGTGACGTCATTTATTTAAAAAAAACTGAATATCTTTTCATCCCTCTCATTTGCTTTATAAAAACTCTACAAAATATTAAAAGGCAAGAACATTTAATCCTTCTATATTCAGTAGTAGGCTGTTTGATTATGGTCGTAATTATCTCTTCCCACAGTAGAAAATAAGGGTAAAAGAGTGATTAAAAGTATTCTAATCTGCTTGTCTTTTCCGGGTGCCTTATTACTATTTAATGGGTTATGTTTTTTTACGAGAATGAAAATATTATGTAGTAAGTGAAAACCCTTTTACTTTAATTTTTAAATATAAATTTTATGAGAGTAGAATCTAAAAATATTTTTTCCTTACTGTTTGGTCAGTATTTCTGTTATAAATGTTCATAAAATTTATTAATAATTCGTTTTAAAGATTTTTTTTTTATTCTATGATTGACCTAAATGTTTCATTTTTAATTAGATGTAAATAACTTTTAATTAGAAAATGATAGGAATCAAGTTATGGCAAAGCAAGTTCGAACTTCAAACCTCCTTGGACCACGAAATACAACCCGGTATGAATATGCATCGTGTAAATAATATTTGGCAGTATGATAATTTTAAAGAATAACACCTCCCTTATTTAAATATTCAGCTGCATATCTATATGCAGGTACTTCATTAATGAGTGAGTTCAATGCTACGGGAAATCAGAAATAAAGATGTTTTATTAACGTTAATTGTAAAATAATTATTGTACAATAAATTTATGTAAAAATGTATACAAAAATAGTTTTGATGATGAAAATAAAAACAAACTTCTTTGAACGTTGTCAATAGTTATTCCAAGTCAACAAAATTCATTTTTATTTTTTTTAATTTTGGCGTAGTTTTATGATCTATTAAGAAATTAAAAAATAAAAACCACGGTACTTCCTCATTATAATATTTGGTACCATACGCTATTACATTTGAATTGATTAATCAAAATCAGCATTATAAATCTTACGTGCCTACTAATATAGAAAACATAAATGTATTGGAAAACTATTACATCAATAAATTAATTCAAAGTAAAATCGAAGATTTTTATTGAACCCGTGTAAAAACTGTATTATATTTTAATAAGTATGAATGTTGTATTATTTTTTGTTTTCCTTTTTATTTCTGATAAGTTTTTTTTCCCATGTACTCGTTTATTCAAAATTATATAAATTCTAATAAATAAATAACTACAACAGTGTAAGTCACTTTTCAGGTACAAGAGCAAGTTTTCTTTTTTAGAGAGTAACAGTTATAACATTTACTAGATGTATAAAAGGAGATTTGTTTTAGAATTTTAAAAAATATGTACCATTTGTGAAAAAATATTGATTAATAAAATAAATATTTTTAAATGTTTTTAATCATTTATTTTTATTATTTTTTTTTATATATAATTATATAAAAAAAAATATTAAAAATATATTTTTTTCATTTAAAATCAATACGACACAAATTATGAAAACGGCGATGTTTATTCCACAAAAATTAAAAGTTTTGTATGGATGGGTGCGCGTGAATTGATTTGAGGTTAAATAAGAAAGATGGATTTCAATTAAAGTTATTTATTGAGTAGATACACACGAGTTACATCCTTACAATTTTGTACAGAAGGAATTTACAATAGCGAACACTGGCGAGGAGCTGGTGGACAAGCGATATGAAATGAAATGTGTATGTTCTTCCGATGCACGACGTTTGATAACTTGTCCGAGCTGACGTTCATCGGATTACGCGTTGCGGGCCAAAGCGGTGTTTGGCTCTGCCGATTCATGATGTTCACGGCTTGTTACTGATTCCCTCCATAGTTTATTTAATTAAATAAAATCTTAAATTTAGTAAATATTTGAAAAGCTCTTTAATATAAAGAAATTTATTATAAATAACTTTAAAAAAATTATAAAAACTTTTTTTAAAAATAAAGAAATAACCCGCTAAGCCTTTATTTCAGAGGCTTGGCAGCGGGTAGGAAAGAGAGGATATGAAAAGAAGCTACGAAAAATGCACCACAACACACAGACCAATTGAGAAAAAAATATTTCTTGGATTTTTTTCTTGTAACTGGCGGGAATCGAACCCGTGACGCCAGTTTCACAGTAAGCCGTCTAACCAACTGCGCGCCTGTCATTTGCTTATGTATTGTATGCTTCCCACTAATTAATGTACGAAAACCGATTCTGGCTTGCAGTAGCTCTAAACAGTGAGTGTTCATAAACCAATAAGTATTTCTTACTACCCACAAACACTGTTTCAAGTTAAACACATTCTCTTACAATAATTACATCTGCTACTTGAAAGCGCGGGTTAAATATGCATTCCCTCGCCCAGCCCTGTAGCACGCGATTTTCCAATAAAACTTTAGCACCGAGATTGGTTTTCTTCTAGTTAACTTTGCCCCGCCAATAGGGGTGAGAGGTGAGAGTAAAAGGTATAAGTAGTTACAAGGGGTGACTTGCCTCGCAAGAAATCCAATTAGTCACACCTGTGGAAAACTAATTTAACGACACCCGACAGATTGTCAGGAGGTGTCTTTAAGAACCTATCGAGGATATTGCTAAGTTAATAAAGTACGCATAATAATAAGATGAAAGTTCAAAAATGGCGTATTTCTGCTCCAGAATAGGGGAACATAATTTATTTATTTTACAATTTAAAATTAATAAGAGTCTGTGAAATATAAAAAAAAATTGTATGGTATTTTGTGCTTATTAGTAGTAATAAAAATATTTGCAAATTTATATTTTAGAATTCCATCGAAAACGGTCATTGCATTGGCCACGCACCTAATACGACACGATTCATCTTAATTTTGAACTTTGTTCGTGATCGTTTAAATTTAAATAGAATATCGTCATAAATCTTGAAGTCACAATTATAAAGGCCAAACAAAAAATTTAATACAGCAAAATGTTTGTAGACGGGCAGGATTTCCTCTCTAGGGAGTAAATTAGTTCTAGATTTGAATTATAAGTTAAAGGGCTTAAACTTTAATCAACACAAGGCATTGCCTGAAAACAATTTTTGAATTTTTATACCACTTTTTATACCAGTTAGCTTAGTCAACAATGTTTTAAGTATTGAACGCTCGGCCACATGTTTCAAAGTTTACATGGGAAGTCCTACCCCATCTGCCGTATTTAGTGGACATTGCTCCTTCCGATTACTACATATTCCGATCGATGACTCATGGCCTGAATGGGCTTCACTTCTATTCTTATGAAAATATGACACTATGGTTGCATCGTCCGCGTAGCATGTGATGT
This sequence comes from Micrasema longulum, assembly GCF_059751315.1. Taxonomy (NCBI): domain Eukaryota; kingdom Metazoa; phylum Arthropoda; class Insecta; order Trichoptera; family Brachycentridae; genus Micrasema; species Micrasema longulum. The sequence continues at coordinate 396,119 of NW_028278966.1, forward strand.
TAACGACCTTATCTCCCTTTCTTCCAGATCTACAATTTCATCCATTGTTAAAATTGTTTTTAAATATTTATTTTGTTTGTGTGGAAAAGTGTTTTTGGCGCACATATCGTTGCGTTTTATTTAATTATCAAGCTGCTTAACTTGCTTTTTTTTTATTTTAATTTTTAATTTGTCCTTAAACTGTATATTATTCACCAGTCTGAAGATGCCCATTAGAGGGTGAAAGCCCTAATTAGTCAAATAAGAAAGTGTACCAAGTGTTTTTTAAATTTATAAATTATATGTAAATATAAGTTATTACATCATTACAATGGAATTCCATCAAGAATTGTTAAAACATAATTGAAATAAAATAATTATCCCTTTAAAGTAAACCTACCCGTAAACCTTTTACATTTTTAGCAAGATATTTTTATATGCAACTCTAATTCTTTTTTTTTTAAGGCGCAATAGTGATTGTTGTCAAATGTGTAAAGTATCCACATAAATCAACTTATGATAGGTCATAAACCCTCAAATTTAGGCTTCCCAGACGTTCATATTTACCTCTCTTAAATATTCCCTATCTCCGTTGTTATAGAAGAACTCGTATAACAATATTCAATAAAACATTAATTTGGACATGGTTCGAAACTATTTTATATGATAAGACAAAGAATAAGATAAACAATTAGATATTTTTGGTTGAGTTTTTCATAAAATAATTTAATATTTAATAAATTTTAAAAGCTTTCTTTTGATTAATTTTCTTTGCTGTCTTCTACGGATTACTGTGACAGCTAAATGGAGGCATTCTCGCCGTCTGGTTGGAAATAATTGCCTAGTTTCATACATTAAATTATCTCTACTTAGCAAATACTTATTCTGATTGCAATTTAGGTTGAAGCACTTAGCAGCCTTTTTTATATTACAAAAGTCGACGTATATCAAGAAGTTTACTATCTTACTTAACAATCTCCAAAGTGTAATATTTTAACTTAAAAAAAACAGTTTATTTACTAAACGAGAAAATAGCTTGTCAGAATTTGCTCTGTTTTAAGGTAAAATTGCAGTTTTAATTTATTTGGAATAATTTAAATAACTACACTTAACATAACACACATACTCATTTAAGGTTCTAACAAATAACTGGTAAATGAATGTGAGAAATTCAGTTTTTTTGTGATTTTAAACAACACTTATTTACTGTTTCATTAAATTCTTACAAACAAAATTAATTCATATGTTTTGAAATAATATTGACATAAGATTGTCATATTTTAAAATTCAAAAGTATGCGTTGTGATATTCTTAGTTATTTTTAATACTATAAATGGAAATGGTAAATTTTGGATAAATCTAAAAATAAAAATAATGTGAGGGAATAATAACATAAATTATTTTACAGAGTTATAAAAGTTTCATGTTGAGTGACAATGTGTGTATTTTTAACAATGTCGTTCACCATAATCTAATAAATTGAACGAGGAAATAAATAATACATCAGATGTTCTTCTGTTCCCTGTTTTCTCGACGTTTTTGCTAAATTAAAAAGCAATTTGTATTGTGATATCGTGGCATGTTTGAGACAGACAACGTTGTGAGTAATTTGTGCTAAAACCTTTTAGTTTGCATTCAACATTGTCGTGGATAAACGGAAGGAATTTTCAATATCGATAATGAATGACATATTTAGTGGGTATTATATTAAACTGCGTGCCAGGCACGGGGTAAATAAATGTGTATTAAAGATGCAAAAATACGGCGATTTCTAAAAATCGTGTGTAACGCTTTTTTAATATTATTATAATCATAATTATTAGTTTCTACGGAAAGATTACGTGAGAACGCTGAAAAAACATATTTAATATAATTTTACTTTATTGAACGCGAGTCAACGTCACGGCACTCCTCTACATACTCAAAAGCCGCTTTAAAGATTTATGGTCTACCTATTGGTTTCGTTTATACTAAAATATTTTTTTTTTCAGTAAACGAGTTACATTTAAAAAAAACATTTCATAAACCGCGATTAAATGTGAATGTACGGCTTTCATTGCTCTTTTCACTGTGAGTTTGACAAATTGTATTGAAACCTTCAATTTATATTATACTCAGACAGATATTATACTCTCCATAATATGGCTATATTACAATAACCAAGTTCGGCGTTTATTTTATTTGTCAATAAACTATCAAACTAATATATTTTTTTATACATACAAGTTATTTTTATTGAATTCTGCTGATTGGTGAGTTAGTTCCCGGGAAACAGGAAATCTGTCATGAAATTCTATCACCGATTGATTCGGAAGTACTTGTGAAGTAACTTAAAGTAGTTCATTTTTATTAATTTTCTCATACATTTTGGAGATACTCCTCAGACCTCATTTCACAAATATTGAAGTTGGCGGCCATCATTCTGAATTTATCACGATCCTGGGCCAGTCTTATCAGCGGTGCTGCATCCGGCACACCGAGCCACTGTCTGAGATTTCTGAGCCATGATGCTCTTTTCCGTCCCATACCCCGCCTGCCCTCTATCTTTCCTTCCGTAACAAGTTGAAGAAGGGCAAACTTCTCATTTCGGAATATGTGGCTCAAGTATGAGGCTTTTCTTCTTTTGACAGTCGTCAGTAACTCTCTCTCTTTGTGCATAATGTTTTAAACCGCTTCATTTGAGGCACGATCAATCTTTAAAATTCGAGGCATAGTACAACCAAAGTTTGAAGGCACCAATTTTGTTCATCGTTGAAACTTTAGGAGTCCAACTCTCTACTCCATACAGCAAAATTGGCAATACATAAGCTTTTATTGCTCTCCATCTTGTGCTCAGTCTCAGATCTCGGTTGCACACGAGTTTCTGAATTTTATATAAAGTTGATCTCGCAATTTCAATCCTGATCTTTTTCAAAATCCGGATTCCACTAATTATTTAGCCAGTATCCTTAATATTTAAAACGAATAACCTGTTTTATCCCACTACCATATACAGTGAGATGGATGTTAATGCCTCTTCGTTTTCTGGTCACCATAGTTTTGGTTTTTAGAGCTTTTATTTTGAGTCAAATTCCTTACGTGCATTATTTACCTTGTCAACAAGTTGCTTTATATATTCGACAACATCAGCTTTAATGGCAGTATCATCAGCGTATCCTATATTTTTGATTACTTTAATATTTATTTTAATACCTATATCAACATATTGCAAATTATAATAAATACAAATTCGGAGAATAAGTTAAAAAGCATTGGCGATAGTATGCACGTACACTTTTTAGAATATGTATGTAATCAGTTTTAATTTCATTTATAAGGACGTGTAAAGATGAATTTCAATAGAGATTATAAATAATCCTCATATCTTTCCCATCCAACCCTATTTTGTTTAGAAGGTCGAGAAACTTATCGCGTTTTACATTATCGAATGCCTTCTCATAATCGAAACACATAAAGACATCTCATTGTTGGTCAAGACATTTTTGGGTGAGCATTTGAATAGAAAAAGGGGCCTGCCTAATACCAAAATCACTATGAAAACCAAATTGCGTCTCGTTTATATGTGTAAGGAATGTAGGTATCTACAGTCTATGCGCGGTCCGCTTATATATTGGATGAATTTAATGCTTCCCTGAAAATTTGATCTCTAAACAATAAGTATCTATTTATTTAATAAAATCAGCTGTAAGTTAAATAATCCTTCAAATAACTACATTTTTTTTATAATTATTAGTTTGTTGTTTTGATCGAAGCCATCTGAGAAGGAATCGATGTCCATTCATCAATAATTCCAAAAAATTGCGACAACCCCAAACACGACCGCGCAGTTATTTTATTTATTTGTTTTATTTTATCAACATAAACGGCAAATCTGCCTTTTACAAACATTTATAATATGACATGAATGATGAAATCAGGGAGAGTGTAAATCTGAGTCAAGTATAATTGATAAAATTAAGAAAGGGTCTCTGAGATGGTTTGGTCACGTAGAACGAATGGACGACGAAAGAATGGTAAAACAAGTATATATGGTGAAAATGAACGGCAACGTGAGTCGAGGACGACCAAGGAAGACGTGGCATGATCAGATAAACCAAAATCTTAAGTCTGGTCATGTTAAAAGCAGACAGAACCAAAGGGCATGTATGACAAGATGTATGAATGTGGAAGAGGCTAGGATTGTATGCCAGGACAGACGTGTGTGGGGGTCCATTCTCTCTGCCTACCCCTACGGCGAAATGGCGTGATGGTTGTAGTAGTAGTATAATATTACATATTTGGCTTAATATCAATTTTTATTTTCAAAAAACATAAATTTCCTTATACCCAAGATTTATATAAAAAAATTAAACCTTAAAATTATACAATATTTATATTTATAAAATAAACTTTAGGGCGGGACGTCAGTAGAGAATTTTACAAGCCCGCGCATGCGCAAATATAGATCTTTAATATCTCTGGAACCAATCCTAGCAAACACATCCGGGTTCATTTTCTATGTATTGTGACGGTTTTATAACAAATTTAGTACTTTAATCGGTTCACACGATGACATTATAATATTAAACTACAATATATAACTCTTTCATGCTAAAATTGTGGTATAAAATTGCTTTATAGTTTATTTCAAAGCACTTTATTTGAATTTCTGTATTAGTAGTAGGCACAAATTGTACTTATGTACGAGTATGTATGTACCTATTACTAAATGACTACTTCCCTAATCGAAATCTTCACCGCACGCTCTTGCTACAGTCGTCTGCATACCCACACAACTCGGCAAGTCATTCTAGATTTGTCTTTCCTAGTAAACAGTTGCTCTCTAACCGCTGTAGTATTTACTATTTATAATTAAATTCAGTCAACCGTACCAAGTCTTATAATCAATCTTCTATTCCACCATAGGGTATAACAATATGCATATCAATCTTTCTCCAAAGTTTGTTGTGTTTGATTTTATTAACGTTTAACATTTAACATGACCAGACTTAAGTCACGTTTTTAGTGTTTTCACATGTTTTAAGAAATATTTTTTCATTAGTGTTTTAAAAGATATATTTTCTCCATTTCTACTTCTAAAACATTTTAACTCTAACATTTGAATAATATGCGTGTTCAAATTTTAAACAATCTGGCTGCCGATTTCAAAAAGACGATAAAAAGTTAACTGAAAAAATCATGTAGATTGTAATTCCTTTATTGTATAAGCTAGGGAAAAAGCAGTCTTATATCAATGTAAAAAATATCATTTGTGTTACATTAAATGAATCAGATGATTAAAATAATTGTGATTCTGCTTAAAATTAAGTGGGAAATCAGCTTCAAAAGAAAATAAATAACTTTTTATTTATTTCCGGAATCACTATTAAAATATTATGACCAGCCAAATGAATTTGTATTTTATTTCCAGATTTTTCACATCGAAAAATGTATTACCGTTTCTCATAATTACTTGCAAATACTATATTTACTTATTTTCTAGCGCCCTGTGTCCGAAACGCGGGTGATTTGATAAGTAGCTTAAAAGTGTTTATTAAATTTTCAGTTTATTTTTATTAAACCAAATAGCAATTTCCTTTTTCATTAAAGCTTAAATCTTTCTGCTTCAGACGTTTTATACTTACTGTTCGGGATTTCAACACACAATTTATTTGAATAAATCTCGTGCATTTTTATTTAAGCAAATCCTTAAACGGTGAGTATTGAAATATGTTTGGTTTTGCGTAGTAATTTACACAAAAAGTGTAATTTTATAATATTTTTATAATAATAACCCTATTAGATTGTTTTTCAATGCATAGTTTTTTTTTCAAAATCAAGATTGTTCATCTTTTTTAATTTATCAGAAATAAATTTTAAAATTGATCAATTCTTTTGAAAGAATTTTTTTTTTCTTTTCTTCTTATATTCATCACCTTCCAAGCTTTTTCTCTCACCTTCGATCTCGTGTTTTTTCTCTAACTTCGAAAAACTTTGTTTCTTATTCAGAAATATTATAAACATGAGTTATCTTATGAGATAATCACATTTGTGAAAAACTGCAATTTATTGCATGACTACAATTTTTAATCATTATTTATAACGTTTATTTCGATAACTCTATCATTTAACTACCCCAAAGTTCAGTAATATAACGAAGAGCTCTGCAAGATCTACAAAGCCCCCAGGCTCTCTGCACACATCTGAATAAATATACTGAGATGGGCCGGACATGTACCATCTAAGTTATCATATGCTATCATCACGGGTACCAAAAATAGGCTTAGATGGGCACCCAGGAGGCAGAAAAAAGGTCAGTAGACAGAGGCTGCGATGGGAAGACTACATAAAAAGGATGTATCCCAACTACTAGAAGTCTCTAACCGGAGGACTGCAGCAGATAGCAGGAGTTGGAGGGAAAAATTAATGGAGGCCATTGCTCGATATGGGCTTTAGTGCCATTGAAGAAAAAGTTCAGTTATATTTATGATCCCATTAAGATGTCAAAATGATATAAAACGAAAAAACGCCTGTGGGTTAAATTTGAAAAAGGTTTATAATTTTATTTTCATTTGAATTGTATTTTTAATTTGATAAAAACAATCAAAGTTCTCACAAACAATAAAATAATTCAGAATAATCTGACTTGGCATACAAATACAAATTGTACACCTAAATAATTAATCTTGCTTCAGTTCACTGAACGCCATTTTTAATTGATTTGCTAAGCTTTGCCAAATATTTCAGTTCATGCGCTTGACTGTTTTGATATGTTTCGTGCATCAATGTTTTTTTATTTATAATCATCATTTAAAATTATACGTTATAATATAACGTTAAAGGGCTTTTACATCTACAAAGGTTATAAGCAATTGACAAATATAAAAAAAACAAATAAAAACGATAAAAGCTTTATATGTTAGAAAAAAATTAAAAAACTGGACATATCAAAAGCTTGAGCTATGTTATGTCTCATCTGGTTAATGCAGTCATCGTGTACTTTTTCGGGTTGATTTTAAATTTACCTCCAGTGTAATTTTTCAAACCCATTATATGGTTCAGCCCATGGTATGGATTTTTTACTGTCCTACGTTTGTCTTTGCTTTTCAGAGTGATAGTGTTGTTTCTGTCTGGTATTAAATTTTTGAATGGCAGCAGTAAATTCATGTCATCGTTTTGTATGCGGTGCAATTTCGTGTACAATTTTTATTGTCTCAATTATTTTAAGTCAAACTGGTATGTAAGTTGAATTATTTTATTTTGTTGTCTTTGTATCCTTGTTATGTCTGTCTTGTTACCGGTTCCCCGGAAGGCGATCATATAACTTAATTTACTTCTCACATAATTTTATAGCCGCTCCATTTATCAAGTGTTTATCTCAGAATGAGTTTGCAAACTCATGGGTGTACAATTGTCATATGTATATGATGTATATTTAATAAAAACATATTTTTTCAAAAAAATTGTCTTGTTTTGAAAAAACGTTTTCTAAGAAAATGTTAACAGCTAGTATTATCACAGTATGGAAATAATGTCAAAACATATTTATTTCTATAGCCAGCCATAAATATATATGTAGGTATATTTATATAATCTTAAGATCCCGTCCGTGAAAACTTGCCCTTACCAATATTGTACGTTTGTTATTGTACAAATAATAAAATGAAGGAAAATTTTGAATATTTCTATAATTTACTAAAAGAGTTCAATGGTTTTTTAGGAAAAAAACAAATAATTCAATTACCATTGTTAAAAATATTTCGTGTACTAAATAATGATTATTGTTTTATTTAACTGATTCAAAAAACGCTATTTTCAAACTTAAAACTAATTATTCTGTGTCATTCCGATAACCAACATTAACAAAAAATCAACATGTTAAAGCTTTAATAAAAATTATCTTAAGAGTCCCAATCAGAACTAGCTCCCTCGGTATATTTGAAAATCTATATGTCAAATCTATAAAACAACTTTATGTAAAAGCTTTGTTACTATACGCACGTAAACATTATTATCTACCTTCCGTTACAAATACAAGAGTTACTAGATATTACACCCTGATGCTGCAAAAAAATAAAAAAATAAATACAACCTTCGGTCAAAGAGGATTGACCTACTACTCGGTAAAAGTGTACAATCTACTTCCATTATCCATAAGGACAATTAGTAAGTACTTACAATATAAAAATGCTATTAAATAGTGGAGGTGGGTTGCACACGGGTCGATGAGTGGATCAAGCCAAATAGGTAAAATGTGCGTTCTGTTTATTATGATTATTTGTTGTTGTTTATGATTATTTTAGTTTACCACGCACAGGCTGTGCCTAGGTGGAATTTTTTTGTTTTTATAAATAACGTTATAAATTATGTAATAAAAAATGTAACAAATGTAAACAAAAAAATGTAAATAAATAAATCGACTTCTCTGTTGCAATAAATTTCCATCTTGATAACTCCCAAGAGAATGAAATCCAGCCTTGTCTATAAACATTTGAATGTACTCAAAACATTTTTGAAATACATAATACCAGAACATCGATTTATTGAGCTTGTATGTAAATTCGGTTTAAAGTTACAATTAGGAACAAACTATTATTTATTAATTTTACAAAAACAAACTGTCAATAATCATATCACGTAAAAAAGATACGGTTTAAAGACAGACCAGCGAAATTTCTAAATAAAATTTTTGCATATTTAATTGTTGTACAATAAAAGGGTGTATTTATGCGTTATTATTATTCAATGCCTGTAAACTTTTAATAATTTATAATCTTATTTAATTTAATTATTGTGATTTAACCTTAGAAATTAGATTGCATTATTATTTTTTCTTCAATAAAATTCTTGACATTTTTCTCCTTGCTGCGTGCCACGTGGCAGAGATTAATAATTTTATAATCATATTAGAAGGGCGAGTGAATCAAGATTTATAAAATCGATTCTCGGTTAACCTTTTGCCTGAATTATCCCAAGTACTTCGTATCCTGCATAAATTATTTGATCGCTGCTGTATTGAAATAGAAAATTGTGCGGATTGAGAACACCTAACAACGATCATTACCAACAAAATTTATATCGAAACTATATTTAACATTCTCAACGAGCTTTCGGCTTGAAGGCTACTCACGGGTCAAAAACCCTCAAAAGATAAATCTAGTGGAGAAAGACTCGTAGTGTAGTCTTCGGCACGTTTGTCTACCACATTTGAGGTCCCTGGTCCGATCCCTTGAAAGATAGCCATGAAATAAGGTTTTTTGGTAGTATTCGTAAAAAAACACAAATATTATCTTATACTCATATGTAAATATAAGTTATTACATCAGTACAAAAGGAGATTTAACACTACATATTTCATTGCCCCTGGCTTCTGAAACGTGAAATTAATCAGTTTACCTTTATTTGTTACACCAATGCAGCGCCCTATGCGCCAATGGAGTAATTATGATGGTATTTTATGAAAATGTGAATACGGTATTTGAAGAATTATTTAAGTATGACCCAGTATAAAAATAGATGCACTTACCTGATTAACCTTTTGATAAACGTACATCGATTTACTCGACTTTTAACTTTTTCGTTTTTAATTTTGTTATTTATAGTTTAAAAACGATAACGCATTTTTCTTTTATTTTAAAAACTTCATATTGCGGGTAAAAAAATTGTGTTACAAGGTAACTTTAAAAGGTCAGCGTGAAATAATATGTTTTTTTTGTTATTTGGTAGTATCTGACAAATGAAATATGGAGAAATAAGGATTTGCGTACCGATAGTAAGATCAGAATATAGAATATCACGACGCATGCTGTGGAAGCGCGTGTTTGAACTGTTCGTACCAAAGGGCTACTCAGAACTGCTGAACTAAAGGCCTTAAGCTCCGAAACCGAATCCGTAATGATATAATTAGGGATACCTGTGAAATAAAGGATACCGTACAATGGAGCAGTTCCAGAAGAGGATACTGGAGGTAGAATGTGGACAATGAGCAGCGGCAGACTTGTGTAAACTGCAACCAATAAAATTCCGTTCCATCCGTTCAGACAACGTCCACCTGGATGACCACCCGAGAGATGAAGGAACAGTTGGACCTCATCAACTCAGGAGAACAACTAGGTATCTGTTTCACAGATGATAGAAATTATTTTTTTTTACATTTTTTTGCACCACAACATGCCAAGAGGCCTAATTACAGTGGTGAATTACATCACAAAGCACCCAGGCTTGAGAAAAATCACATTTTATTTTTTGTGTTCTCACCGGGAATCGAACCCGGAACCTTCCGTGCGTGAATCAAGCGTCTTGACCACTACACCACGGAGGCCGCCATAAGATGAAGAAAAATAAGAAGAAATCATTTGTGTTGACATAAGTTTTGATCGTTTTTTTTCCAAAGATAGAAATATAACATGAAATTAATGATAAAGGTTGTAAGTCATTCAAAATAAAATGTCAAAATGGATTGTCAAGTAAAAGAAAGTGAGCATTTTCGACACCTCCTTCTGTTCGCATTCAATCGAGAAAATAATACTGCGAAAGCTGCTCGGGATATTTCTTTAGTGTACGGAGAAGATGCCATGAATTATGGACTAATTTTTTTGGTGTTAACATAAGTTCTGCCCGTTTTTTCAAAATTAAGAGAACAAGAGGACTTGCGTTCTTTTGTTGCCAAAATAAAATGACAGTAGGCAGTAATGTATTTTCTTTTGTTACTTTACAAAAAAATTGTCTAATATTTATTCTCCTTTTTTATTTTAAAACAAATTAGTCTATACTTCATAGCATCTTCACCGTAAACTGCGCAAATATCGTGAGTAGCTTTATTCCCTTTATTGAACGCAAAAAGAAAGTTTAGGAAATGTTCACTTTCTCTCTTTCCGATGGCGCTACAGCCCATATCAAGCTTTGGCGTTTTGCAACTTTTGCCTCCAACTCTGTCTGTCCTCCGCCGTCTTCCGATTTGCCACATGTAGAAATTGCGCTGCATATATTCTAATTTCATTCTCCCATCTCAACCTGGGTCTTCCCTCTGATCTCTTGTCTCCGGGTGTTCGCTCATTAATCTTTAAGGGACACGTGAGTCAGGTATTTGCTGTACACGTCCGGTCCATCTTAATCTAAGCAACTTATATGTGCCGAGATGTTTGGGCCTGGTATATATTGTACAGTTCTTCGTTACACCGAATGCGCTTATTCTCTCTCACTGGTCCGCAGATTTTTATGGGTACTTCGAAAAGTACCCATAAAATTGATCGAAATCAAAAGTGTCCAGCATTTCAGCCATCTTAACTATCAGCGTTAGCGCCTTACTTTACACCCATATGTCTATATAATTGTTTTGAATATGGTCATTTTAATTTTTCTGTGGACGTTACGTGATTTGAACACTGGCAGCGAAGAAAATTATATTTTATTGACTGCTGTGATTCTTTTTCTGATTTCTCCTGGATCCTTATTGTTCTCAGTTATACTAGAGCCCAGGTAGGTGAATTGCTCGACCACTTTGAAAGAGTAGTTATATTTGTATTGGACACAGCTTCTTGCTCTGTGCGACGGGTTTCTACTCTGTGTCATCATTTTTGTTTTTTCAACATTGATTTGCAGTCCCACATCTTGTGCAACTGTTTCCAAGAGATTGAAGACCTCTTTAATGGCTGTTACTAATCTCCCGACAATGTTGATATCATCCGCATATTCAACAAGTTGACTACTTTTATAGCAAATATTGGAGCTAGTGTCTATCAGAGTTCTTCTTATGACATGTTCAAACACAATATTGAAATATTAAAAAGAGATGGGGCCAGGCCGTCTCCCTGTTTCAATCTCTAGGATACTGCAATTTTTTCTGTTAGATCTCCGTCTATTTCGACCTGACATCTTGAGTCTGATATGGTTGATTTGACAAGTCTAATGAGTTTTGGTGGAGTTTGAAACTTTCTCTCTCTGGCTCACTTTCATCTACTTGTAATTCCATTTTAATAGTATTCATATACTATTTTAGTTTGTACGTGAAAATTCTTGATGAAAGTTTATTGTAATTTATTATATAAATTAAAGAAATAAAAAGAATAAAAAAATTAAAATATGAATAAAAAAAATGTGATTTTGGATAAATAAATTGTACTCCTTAATAAAGATACATGTCTCGAAGATGTAGCGAAAGCGATGAAACCGATCACTGGATATTTCAAAATTGTGGATTAAAGTATCACTCGTCTTTTATTTATATAATAAATTCATTTACCGTACTTGTTTTTTTTTCTTTTCTTTTTCATATTATATTGATGTGTTTATTTTCCATCAAATATGTATTTTCGTAAGGTCAAGGGCACTGCGTGCCCGTGGTAAATAAAATAAGGTGTTTTTATACTAGAATATTTCATAGTACCTGAAGCGAAAGACTGATCATCTTACCGTCATGTAACAAAAATGATCAAGATACACTGCTTTTAATGTACCAATGCAGTGCCTTATACACAATTAGGTGCAAAAAAGGAATAATTATGATGATGTTTGCCAAAACGTTATCATAGGTCGTGCAGATTTATACGTATTTCCTACTGAAAAAAAGTAATTAAAATATAAGTCAATTTGAGGTAAAAATCCCTAGAGTTAAATGCATTTTTTGTCTACAAAAGTTTGGACAATTTAGACATACGCAAAACTATGATATTGATATCATCTTTTACTTTGTTGAATTTCTTTGATAACATTTTCTTTATAGGCATATTAACTTAAAAGAAAAGGTAGTGATAGTTTTCGGCGGGTTATTTTACTTTACTATGTATCCTAGGTCCCTTTGGGACTCGACGCCATCCACATCCTGTGGGAAGCACTGGACTGAGTACATGTCCGAGACGTGGTCGCCTCGTCCTTTAATCAAACTTAATCCTTACGTTCGATAAACAATGGCTTGGTAAGATCGGCAAGATCCGCCATAGTTTATACAACACATCGATAGTCAACTATGAATTCTCTAAGGGGTACTCAGTAGTTATTGAGTAAATAATGGTTAAATCGTGGTTACACGAGTATCACAGAGAGCTTTTCCAAACTAGTTAGATTAAAGATTTCTTATTTTTTGTTCAATGTTTGAAAGAAACTTTATCATTTTTTTGACGACACCGTAATATTTTATTACACCGATAGTTTTTTTATTTTTTTTTATTTTAGTAAAATGGCTTCATAGTGCAGAGCCAATTACTTTTAAACATTTACTTGAATCCACATATTATTATAAGTTCTATTTTAGTAGGTGGGTATTTTTTTCATTAACTTATTTTTTCTAAAAAAACAAATAAGACCTCTTATTTTATTGGTCAGTAAAAAGAAATTTCCATTTCTTAATAAGCCTTTAATTTCCCAAATCTTATTGTACAAAAAGTCAAATAAATAATTTCCCCTCTTAAAATAATAGTAATGTATGGAAATTTTAAAATCGTTGTATAATGTTTGCGGTTAGTAAAATAAAAGAATTAACGAGATTGAGCATTAAATATTTAAAAACTAAAATGAATAAAACATCGTCGAGAATACTAAACGTGATAGTTACTATGTTAATTGAAGACTTTTCTGTCACTTGACCTGAATTTTAGAATTCAGGATGATTTTACATATTCTATGGACGAAACGCTCTTAAAGCTCTCCCGTATAATTACTATCAACTTTTCAACTAGGTACTGTTTTATTTCGTAAACTTAATTTAACTTTAAAATATTTCCTTTTGTGTAATTGAATTAATTTATGCATTCATAAAAAATACATGAAACTCACCCTAGCCTGAATTCCATACAGTGGAAAATTGTGTATATTTTAGAATATAATTTAAGGAATCTGTTTAAGATAGAAATAATAAAATGCAAATAAAATATTAAATATATTTGAGTATAAACTAAATATATATATGCATAAAAATAAATGTAAAACAAACTCCCTTTCTTAACACGAGTTTTCACTCTATTAGAGAGGTAGAAACGTTATTATTAATTACTTTTGTACCAACCATTTTGTAATTTTATTCTTATTTTGTCAAGATTTTTTCAATAAATAAAAAATAAATATAATAATAATAATTACATTTTTTTATTTATAAACTTATATGCTCGTGGACTCTCATAAAATACAATATAATGGACGTTTACGTTAAATGAACCCTTGGCCTTATAACTGATTTTTAAAATTAAGTGCAATGATTCATAATACAATATTATGTCAACGACAGATCATATTAAGTCATAATATGTAAGGTCATAAGCCTTGTAAATGCCTTGACTTCCATATTCCCTTATTTAAGGTATTCTCCATCCCTGTTGTGATTTGTTAATAATATGTAAGCCCTGTAAGAGACTAGAAATTGACTCTGTTGTTATGTGTTAATCATATGTTTATAAAAAAGCATTACATAAATGCTCATTTTTCAATTTTAATTAAAGGAAAATTATTAATTCTTTCATTTTGTTTTTTCTTCGAGATATTTGTTATATATAAGCGATGAGAATAAAAGTCAATGAATCAATATTGAATTACAATATACTAGTAGTTATACAAATGGGCTTGTCAAAACTTAAAATAATCGGCGTGCGTGGATAAGATGAATAAATTTGTTAGTTTAAATAAGGCGGCATCCGTGGTGTAGTGGTTAAGACGCTTAACTTACACACAAATGATTCCGGGTTCGATTCCCGGTGACAACATAAAAAAAATTTCAAAAAAAAAGTGATTTTTCTCAAGTATTGGTATATTATATTGTATTCGGTTATTTCTATTTGATTAATCTTTTAATCGTACGTATAAAAAATATATTAAGCAATTATATTTTATATCTTGTGTTACAGTGTTTACACGCTTTAATTCAATATTCAGAACACAAAGTTTTCCATGAATCATTCGTTTCGTTCTCTTTTCCTTCCATTTCCGGAAAACATGTTTGAATGTCACCCATCCATCTTGTTGGTGGACATCTGTCCTTAAAACTTCGCGGCTGCTGATCTCCATCCTATCTTTCATCAGATATTCGTACAAAACCTTCAACCTAAATCCATTTTATTTTCCTGCTGATAAATACAACTGATTTTTTTTGTATTTTTTTTTTATCAAAGAAATATTAGCGTTCTTAGAATTTGTCCAATTATTTTAATTTTGCTGGCCATTTCCAACTAAAATAAAAATATTCTCGTTCGTTTGAATAACCTGAATATTTCATTTAGAATTGTCAATAACTCACTATTAGAAAATGGAAATCAAGTTGAGGTAGAGTGGGGTTCGAACCTTGGACCTCTGATCCGTGAGTCCACGGCACTCGCCACGGGACCGCAACCCGATTTCTGATATGCAAATCAAACTGGAGTTAAAATTAATTGTGAATTTTAAAGAAAAGCTTCATATGCATTGGTACTTAAAATATAGATTTTTTATGTTATTTAAATAGTTCATTTTTTAATTTAAGTTATTCGCATTATATTGTACATTTTTTTATATATCATACACTGTTTTTTACCGTTCTTAATTGCCACGTCATTTTAAAGCGAGTATTCTGAAACGGGATTTTGTGGTGTCTATATGAGGACAAAAGTCTACGATGTATGAAATGGGAGCAATTTACTAATGAAAGTAATGGTTTTTCAAATAATTAAATGTACGACTTGATGTGAAATCACTGTAAATGGGGTTATTTTAAAACACTTAGAGGTACTCGTGTACCTGGGAAGTACCTTTACTGGGGATGGAAGGCCCAAGAAAGATATTGAATGGTGGGTGAGTGCCAGGAACAGAGTTAACGGTGCACTTAAATCATCTTCGACAGTTAAATGTTTGTCGCAGAATGCAAAATCAGCAGTTCACAGTGGAGTCCTAGTGCCAACCTTTTTGTGTGGTAGCGAGGTATGGAATGATAAACTTCAGCCCTACTGGAAATTGCGTACAAAAAGTGTTTTCTTCGCGGTAAAAATTAGAGCATTAAATTTTATAGCAAATTTTCTTCGAACGACGTCACTAGTTCATATCAAGAAACCAATGATAATAAGATTGTAAAAATTTCTGGTTTACGTTAATTCAGTGGACCAATCGGCAGAACTGACCTAGAAGAAGCGGAAGAGAATTTGAAACATCACACGCGGAGTAATTTCAGAAATATAAAACTTTAAAAAAATCGTAGCACCGATAATACGATGGATAAAAAAATTTCAAAAAAAGTTTGGCTTAATAGTCTATTAAAATAAAATTATTTTTAAAAAAAACACTCAACTTCCTACTTGGAGAAACAAGAATGAAAGTAGGCTGAATGCTGTCGAAATGCGATATCAAGCAAATGTGTGGTAAAACTATTTGCGTTAGTAGCACAAATGTCAAGATCGGTACGTTATGTAAAGCTGAGATAAGCATTATTGACAATCGTAGAGCGGATGAACAGCAAAATAAAAATCTAAAAAGATTTATCATGCTAATTTTGATACATGCAAAAATCTATGAAGACCGAAAAATACATGGCATGACCAAATTTAACAAATACTTGAAGATGGACATTTCAAAAGTCTGAAGAATCAGCGCGCGTGCATGAGAAGGTGTATTAATGTCGAGGAAGCAAGATCTGTATGCAAAGACAGAGTGATGTGGCATTCTATCCTCATATTCGACATTCTATACGCGTACATATGTATAATTAATAATAAAATGATTAAAACAAATAAGTAAAACGATAAAAAAAATTACAATTGGTCAATTTAAATACCAATAATTAGATTGCTTTCAATATATATTTTTTTTACATGCGTGATTACAACAAATCAACTATGATAACATCGAAACAATATTATCATTAAAGATTCAACATATATTATATCCAATATGTCAATTTACATTCATGTCAGAAATGAAATTGAAGAAAACGAAAGCGCAATAGATAATTTTGTTTCTTAATTAATCATAGGACGTGAATTATTAAAATGGCATTTCATGTTTCCTTAATCACATTTCAACGAAAACCTTTATCATTTTACTAACTCAATTTGTTTCCCAAGCGATTCTCATCAGCATGTTTTTTTATTTATATGCTTTTCAGGAAAACATAATTAATACCTTTAATTGACAATTAAAAACGCTGGTTATTCGTGTTAAAGTATGTTTACAAAATGGCGTCCTAGCACTAACGCTAATTGGAAAGAAGATGAAGAAGTTGTACTTAAAGTAACTCCTGCATAATATCGCTTCAAAACATGCCACTGTTAAGTTACTTACATACAATGTTTTCTTGTAGTTTAAAAGAACCATTTTCACAAATGACTTGTGCTCATGCAAATCTTTCGACAAGTTAACGTCCAAGATTTAACAATACAATATAAATGCCCCTTGGATGGTTAAAAACAAAATAAATAAATACATATTGCGATTATCATTTCAGTCAAAAATGCTCGAATTTAGCGTCTTTTATAAACAATTTCATTTACATTGGTAATCAAATAAATAGAACACAGCAAAAAAATATATATAATGAATTAGTTTGTAACATAATCTATTTCATTATTTTACAGCAAATAAGTCAATAATTAGAAGCATTATTCCCTTGATTGAACTCGATCAGAACTTGACATAGAAAATAGTCAGATTCGTTTAGTTGACATTGGATTTTTAAAGGCTTGTAATCAAAATAATGTATGTAACGTAAAAGCAAGCACAATACCTCTTTGAGCAGAAAATTTTCTTTCGAATCATATTAACAAATTTACTTGGGATAAAGACCTTTTTAATAAAAAAATTATTTATTTTTTAATGTTACCAAATGCGTTATTTAAAGCCAATCATTAAAATCGATATAAAACTTACTTTTTTTAATTTTTTCTCTGTTTTTTATGTGTAATTATTGTATCTTATACTCTTTCCGAAATTATTTTTACTCCCAAAGTTATGTTAATATTTAAAAAAATAAAGTAAACATTTCATTTGTATCGGAATGAAATTGACCAAACCGGCTTTCGGTCACTATGTTTGTCTGCGTTGCGTCTTTTACACAGAAATTAAAACCCAATACTAATTGCATCGCTTCCGTACTGAAACGGAATCTAAATTCTGTGAGTAATAAAGAGAACGATGTAACGGTTTTGTCCTATCCCCACCCGAATATTGCGTTTTTTGAAATGCAGAAAGATGGATAGTGTTCATTGAAGTCGTTTTATGATCTTAATTTATTTTATGCTTTTTTGAACTAAGTAGTTTTTGTCCTAAAGGTGTAATTTACACTTAATACGTAAATGCGAAAGTGCGTTTGTTTGTGTTTCCTTCACGTCTAAACGGAGGGGTCGATTGACATATTTTTTTGGATAGGGTTAGCCGAAGTGGTGAAAAGTAAAATAGGATACTCATATTTAATCCCGAATCAAAAAAAAATACATTGAAAAATATATATAATATATCAACCAGGAGTAACATTATTTTTAAATGAGTCGGTGGTACGGTGAGATGTCAAAAATGATCAATTTGAAATTCATTTTAAAATTTCTATAATAAGCTTACATTATCTATGGTTAGTTTTGTTTGCTTTTTGCTTTTATTTTGGTTTTGATTTTGAATTTTTTAGCAGAATAGCGATGCGACGTTGTCATGGACTAACGGATCATCGCATTTTTTTCATAGATATAGTTAGAAGACCGGCAATCGATACAAACTTTTTTCTGTCTCGACAAAATGCTTATTGCTGAACAACAAAACTAAAATTGACTGACTTAACCTAACTTTCTTTCTAATTCCACGTGAGCAAAGCCGCAAGTTAAAGCAAATATATATGTAACTAAACAGCTTGATGGAAGGTTCCAGGTTCGATTATCGCTGAGAACACAAATCAATGATATTTTTCTCAAGCCTGGGTTTTCTGTACTGTAATTGGGCCTCCTGGCCTGTTGTGATGCAAAAAATAAGTAAATTTAGTAACTTTTAACCGTAGAATTTTTTCATTTTTTAATTATTGATAGTCGTCCATAGGTATGGTAATTTTACCGTATTTGTCAAACGTATACGAGATTTTTTACTTCTGATATGGCCAAAATAAAAGTTTTTTTTTTAAATGTGTTTTTTCAATGTTTGTCGCTATATTTGTTCATTTATAATCTGAAGCCTTCTCCTACTTTCATATAACAAAAAATAATAGATATACTGCAAATGGTATGCCAATGAAGAGTATTTTATATCATGAGGTTCAAATACATTATTGGTGATGATGGTATAATAACCTTTCTCATTAGATTTTCTGAAATTCTCAAGCGATTTGCTCAATGAATAATTATAAACCGATAAACATAAACCTTGTCGCTTTCCCATAAATTTAAAAGCTTAAAGTCGTTTGACATTAATTCCCGTAAAACGATTTTATCAGAGTTATTACCTGTGCTAAGGTCAGCATAGAGGCTCCACGCCATACCGACGCGTTGCCACGTGCTTCTACGTCACGTCGCACACTGTTTCGCTTCATACAAGCTAGACGCTATAAGTTCACTTCCGAACTTTAGATCGATAACGTCATGGACGTATTTCAGGATAATCAGCTTGACAAATGGATGCTTATTGGTCTGATCTTACTGATGATTGTATCCCAAAATACATATATTTATTTATGATTCCTTAGTTGCATTAATTTGATCATTGTCGCGCTACGGTAAAGGTTGTGTTTTAAGATTCATGTATTTATTTCTGTTCAGAAAAAGTGGAGGTCACTCGTGGAAAAAAATTCACAAATGTATTCATTTTATCTTCCATATTTTTTTTTTGTTTTTTAGCTTCTCGAGAGTTTTTATCGAAAATTAATAAATTGTATTTTTTTTATTTTGTGAAATAAACAGCTTCTGATGTTCAATTTGCTTTATATTGATTATTATTTAATGTTAACAGTCACCTATTTAAATTATCGTAAATAAATTTCATGTAAAAACGTACGTATGTTTTTAGTTCTTAATAATGTTTATATTACTTTTAAAATTCATATAATTTCTCTAACTTTTTTCTTTGATAAAGAAAAATAAGAAACCTGCTGTCAAGCTGGTTTCACGGTTTAGTGGGTTTCATTATTTTTCCTTTTATACTTTCTGTTAATATTTATCTTCTTAAATAAAAACAGACTAAAAAAAATATATATTACTGTTTTTTTTCTCGCAAAACCTCGCATCACGGTTATTTGTTTTATTTTTTAAACACTCCGCTTACAATTTTCAGAAAAGTGTTTGAAATATAAGAGTTTACCCAAGTAAAATAAGTTTGTGGCAGTGTATAATATATTACAGTGTATAGTATAATAGTTTTATAAATAAATTTCGACTAAAAAAATCAAATATGTTACGCTTTAAACACATTTTTTTACGTAGATTATCATTTTTTGAGAATTAAATATATTTGTTCCATTGAAACAGACTAGCGCCATAATACAGTTGGCTGGAAGGTCAACTGGGAAACTGGCGTCGCAGGTTGATTTCCGCCAGTTGCAAGAAGAAATCCATGATGTTTTCTTAACTGGTCTGGGTATTGTGGTGTATTATTCATAAGTTCCTTTCATATCCTTTCTTTGACTTGCGGACAAGCCTCTAAAATAAAAACTTAGCGGCTTATTCCTATAAATGATAATCATATTTTTCACAATTTTTCATGATGGTAGGATGAAATACATCGCGCAAGTGGGTTCAAAGACCTTTTAGAATTTTAAGCGTCTAGCTTGTATGAAACAAAACACTGTGCGTCTCGTCGGTGAATACGCAAGTAATTATTACGCTACTAAACGTTAGTTAGAGGTTTCTTTATACATAAATTTATTAGTATTCTTTCTTTTTAAATATTTTTTTAGAACAAAAGTCCATAAGATAACATAATTTTAAGCTGCTATTGCTATTTGCTATTGCTATTGCTATAAGCTGTTCAGAACTAGCGTTGCAGCTTTCTCTGAATATGAGATTGATTGAATCTTAGATCTTTTTACACGAAACTTTATTTATTTAAGAATGCGCTAAGCGCGTGGCCACAGTGGCGAGCGTTTTGCGGCGCGGGATAGGGACTCTCCATCCAAAGACAAATAGCTATCATATCGTGCAAGAGACACATGAGAATCTCCCTGGTATTAGCTTAGATTTTGAGTGAATTTCCCGATTTTAGGAAGCTGTTGATTGGCCCACTACGAGAATAGAATATTCCTCCTGGTCCTAACACTAAAATAAAATTATGGCTTACATGAAAGTACAAAAATCAATTGTTGTGAAATTTAAACCTAGTACATTATAAACAACGGAAACAATAAATGAGACTACCATCTGAAAAAACAAAACAAAAAAAATCAATCTGGTTTGACTTCCTCGCAAACCACGTGGAAAATCTCGCGCCGCACCGCAAACGCTCTCCACTATGGCCAAGCGCTAATCCAATATTTATTTACCGTGATTTGAACATATTTAAAACGTGGAAAGTTTTTATTACATTGAAAATCTTATTTATAAATCGGGTATAAAGTTAAGCTTGAGAATAGTGGTATAATAATGATGGTATAGCAAAAAGTATTCCTTATCAACCTTGCATAGAGTTAAACTCTGTGTAAATCTGGGATAGCGACCATAGAAATTATACCTGCACATTATGTGGTATGACGCTGGAATAAGCACGTGATCTGTCAAGAGTCATATTTTTCGGTAATCAAAATGGATAGTTTATCAGTTTTTATTTCAATTTTAAACAATTTCTAAGTCCTGCGACCTTCTCAATGCGGTTCAAGTGAGTTTGAATCATTTGTTAAAATAATATCTGAAATGTTTGTGTGTGTTTTAATTAATTAATTGTTATAAAAATAGAAACACAAATAAACTATAGAATCCAATTTTAACTTCTCCTCTTCTTCCTAATTTTGATTACTTTTTCTAACTGTTTTCTCCATGTTCTCGATTACACTGACAGTAGTCTCGATTTGACTTTGACCTTTGTTTGTGTTGTTATAAAAGTTACTGCGCACGCGCACATATCAGTGTTGACTATTTAAAAAAATTAACCATGAAATAACCTTGAATTGTTTTTCTATATAATAAATATTTTTAAAAATAAGCTTTTTTATATCGGTTATAAATAGTTAAACCGGGTTTAGTTATTTCTTCATATAAACCTGGTATAAATAAATCTAATAAGTAAGGCTCTGAGTATTTTATTACTGATAATTCTTTATATCTATGTACATAATATTATTTGTATGAAGTAATTTGTATACTTATTTTTTTTTTAATTTTTATTCCAGTAAAATGGCAACATAGTGCAGAGCCAATTCTACCATATAAACATGAATATAAACAAAAAACAAAATTTTATGTTTGCAGCACTTATGGTGGTTTTACCATATCCCGCCATCGATCGAACAACGGTGAATGGATCCACCCTGCAGTGGCTTAAAGAAGTGCGTTATTAGAGCTTTTCAGGCGTTCTTATAGGCTTCAGGCTCTTTGGCGAAACAGGGCAGCGAAGGCGTTTACCCGTCCAGCTGTAAATATTTCGGAGGCACTGCAATACCTAGGTAGTCTAAATAATTGCCAGTATGAATTATTATACGTGACTCTTAATTTATTTCATGCTGCTTACATATAATTATTCCCTAGTTTCGCTGTATACATGGACGTCAAATATGAAGCAAAGTTGATTTTCTTCACTTCGTTATTGCACTGAAAGAAGCGTCTTGCTAGCATAGAAGACCTGACCTTGATGGCTTTTCTCTGTCTCTCTATGCCCTGATCATCTTTACAATCATCAGTCAGTATGTGCCCTAGATATTTGACTTTTGCAGTTACCGTTTGACTGATGTTGTCCAGGAATACAAGTGGTGATGGGTGAACGAATTCAGAAAAAGGCTAAATAAAAAAACGAGCAAATAAGTTATTTTTAATGCGAAGCGGTGTCTACAATTAAATATCAGCACGAAGTAAGATCTGTCTTGGATTTGGTTTGATGAGATTATAATAATTAAATTAAGTTTGTTAAGTTAGGATTACCATTTCTCTAAAGAGGTCTTTAGTATTGAAAATGCGCTGACAACTTTATTTGGGTCGCAAATTACAATAAAGTTTGAATTCGGATTTCATTTCACGCTTGAAAAATATTTTTCAAGAAACCTTTCAAGTGAAGCTTTGGAAAAGGATTAGGAACAGAAACGCGATTTTTGAAATGCTCTTATCTACCTCACCCGGATTATGAAACTAAATCCGGAAAGCTTTTTTTTAAACTTTTGGCTATCATTGATTATATTGATATTTGTGTGGGAGTACGCGTTTACTTTTTTCCTGTGGTTGACTGCTGTAAAAATGCAAATGATCGAATTTCAACTCTCCTTACCCCTAACTCCGTACCTCCACAAACACGAAATACTTGATTTATTACCTCCATATATGTATTAGACTTATATCACTGACAAATAGGATTTATATTCAATTCTCAATTTTGCCTCGATAAAGGAGCACGTATAGCTCCGAAACCGGTTGGTAATTAAATAAATAATCCGTAGTAAAAACCGAAGAGTTTTTATTTATTTTTTTAAAACATATTGAATGACGTTTGTTTTTAAATTAATCTTTATTTTTAGAAATTTTGTATTGATGAAGACATTATTATTATTGGAGTTTTTATTATTTATTTTCTGGGTTATTCTGTTATTTTTCTTCACACTCATAAATGTATGCATAAATGTACACGAGCATACATAAATAATTAGTAAAATCTTTAATAATTTTGGCAAACAATAATTATAGTAGTAAAACCTATATAATACACGTAAATACTGGATAGGTACTGTACTGTATAAATATTGAGCCGAGAAGCATGCCACAGTCGCGGGCTATTTGGCTCCTCTACACCGGCCAGCTGCCGGTCCTCCAACATCCGCACAAATACCTTTATACATGTACTACCCATTTTATATAATAATCAAAAGACTGTTTGGATATAAACATAAATAATTACTAATTAGCGGACATGCAAAAATAATTCAGAGTTCAAATAGACTACTGTTTTGGTAAGGAGACCATCTCAAGGCAGTTCTCGGGACCCAAATTCAGAAGCCATTTTTTTACATAAATATATGTAATTTGAATGGCTGTTTATTTGTATTTAATTTTAAATCAAGTTTCATATTGTTATACATTTTGGGAGCAAGGTACATGTTACTCCTCTGAGCAAACGTTGTTGTTATTTTAGGTGGCACGAATAGTTGTTTCTTTTTTTATCTTGTTTTATAGATTGTATTATACTCGTATTTACTCCCACCATTTTTACGATTGTGAACGAGAAGTATCTTAATAATAATAATAATAATAAAAATAATGTTTGGATAATTTATATACCGCCATTTTTGTGAAAATCACATCAAGGGCGCTTGCTTAGCGTACAGTTGCCATACATTTAGAATACCTACCTGTTCAAATACCTGCGTTGTGGGTGTTCTGATAGAGACCCCGAGCAGAGCCTTGAGTACATACTTTTGTGCTATTTCCAAGGTATGCACAGCATTTATGCTGGCTCCACCCAATGCAATTATATCGTTATTATTAATAGTTTTACACATCGAGAAGTATACTTGATTTAAAGTTTTTTCAAGATTTTTTTTACGGTGTTAAATAGATTAATTTGTTTTTTAACTTATACTGTTACATTATCTATATGAATTGACCAGCCCAATAAACAATCGATTTCGATTCCTAGATATCTTATATTTTTTCCATTGTTTAAAAACTAACATGTGCATTTGTCACTATCTAGATCAGTTTTATTGCATTGATTTATCGCACTTAGGCTGTTGTTTTTTCGTCATAGTAAAATTAATAAATTTTGTCTTTTCTTCATTTAATGCCAGACGATTCGAGTTTAAACACTCCTTGATCGTGGAAAGCTTCTCCACTGTTTGGTTAATTTCTTCCTAAGTTTCCATCAATTAAAATAACAGTGTCATCCGCAAAGCTTATTATTTTCATATTTTATTTTTGGTGATTAAGGTCAGTCATATACAGAAAGAAAATAATTGGTCCCAAAACACTACCTTGAAGTACTCCAAATGTGATTGGTAATTGGTGACTCAAATCACATTTACTTGTAGCATTTGTGTTCATAGCTGTTTCGCTGTGCCTGTCCATGTTGTGAGATGTCCATATTTAGATAGTTTTTTTTATTTGTTTATTTTTATTATTTATTCGGGATTTTTACAGCTATTGCATAAGTAAAAATACCCTAACAATACTAGAGCCAATTGAAAAAATCTATCTCCAAGTAAAAGTAAATTTTTTGTATTTTTTATTCCTTCTATTTTTTCGTTTAAAGATTCGAGTAGTATCATACAGTAGTTTTCTTCCATAATTATTTTGATAGCCTTTGATTTGCTTTTTCTGACCTCTTCGTAGCTGTTATGAAGACTTTCCTACAACACCATTATTTTATCTTTTATTTTCTATAGTGTAAAGCGTTACATAATTGTTCAAGTATTTTATATTATAATGTTTATTTAATCAATATTCTGTTAATAATATTCAATCATTATCTAGTCCTAACTGATCCAACAGTATTAATAACTCATTATGAATTTTGTTTATAGATCTTATGTATCGATGAAGAATTTCGAAATCTTCTTCTCTTTTGAAAAATGTCTTGCAATATTTTTTGTTTGTTAATCCAATTGTGTCACTTTCATTACTATTTTCAATAAAAATAATATGTTTTAGCCTGATTTGTATGAAATTTAGATTTGATGAACACGTATTTCCTAATCTTTTTATGGACGTATTAGATCATCTTCATATTTTATTCTGTTTTGTTTTAAGATGAATTATTTTTTTTCATAAAAAAACGTCTTTTTTTGAACCAGGTAAATTTGTAATTTATCTCTTTAACTTTGTTTTAAGCTTTCCATAGAAGAATTTTTTCATTAGTCTAACTTCATCAATTTTTTTTAATGCTTAATACTTGTGATTTTATTTTATTGATTATGGTTTTAATCACAATGTTTATAGGTTAGTTTTGTTTTTTGTCGAATTTTAATTTAACGCAGAACAAATTAGTTGGTGCAATCTTTGCACCTAACGTATTTGAAATGTTGATAGCCGTATTTGTTAAGTTTTCAGATTCACAATCTTTAACTCCAGATATTTTTAAAAATTACCGAGAGATGATTGCTCAATTTCTGCAACTCTCATTTCCAAAAATTTTATGATAATGCTTCTTTTTTTTACTTCTACTTTTAATTCATTTACTTGTTCCTTTATTTCAAAAATATTGTGCAATTTTATCTACAATGTCGTTTTTATTTTTTATCAGCTTAGTATTTATATATGATGTCAAATTTGAATAAAGATTGCCATTATCAAATCGATTTCTTTTTGGTCGAGTATCTTTAGGCATTTTTTAACATTAAAATATTTATTTTAGATTTAGCGCTTTTTTGTTTGATGTGGTCACCCTACTTATTTCGTATATCTTTAGATCAACATTTTGTTTACCAATAACAGTTCACTATTCTTCACTTTGATGTAACCAATGAATAGAGACACTTTATTTACAATTCAATCGGGTACTTTCTGTTCTGTTTCTTTCGACTTTTCACTGCTGGTGTTGAATTTAATTATTTTAAAAAGCGATTTCCCTTGCACAACATAAATATTTTATATAAAAACACTTTGATATTGTGCGATATAACTCTGCACGTCAAAAACCATTTAATTTCCTGTATTTATGACGCTTTTATTACTGTCAATACCATTTTACGTGTGACGGGTTACGCTATGTACTAGACACTTTGTAGTTGGTATGTAACGTATATCATAATGTATTTTATGTCCTTACATTTGAATAGAAACATATAAATATTATACATAGTTAAAAGTATGTACTTGCGTCAAAGTTCTTGGAAATGGCAAAATATATTAAAAATTTGCTTTGTATCAGAATTTTCTTTATTAATTTTATCTTGATGGACATGTCTTTAAACGAATTTAATAAAACTGCCATGATACAAACTTTATGACAGTGAACAATTTACATTGTACGTAGATAAATTCAACTATTTTCGTGTAACCACTTTAAATAAATCTTAAATTTAGAAATTTGATAACATGATTTTTACTATGAAACTTAATTTTGATTTATTAAAAAACTACCTAGTGTGGGTGCCATAGTAGTTGGATGTGCTACAAGTAATTGAAAATTTTAAATCTTACTGTCAAAATAAATCATTTTTTTGCGTTCATTGAAAAACCACCCAAAAAAAGTATCTATTTCACGGTCGAAATAAATTATGTAGATTAAGAGTGTTCAATTACTATAGCACCCATTATACAAAGATTGGAGGTTTTTTTAAAATTAAATATCAGTCAAACCATAGTTATTTTCATTCAGCTCAATTTACAAAATTCATGTTAAAATTTATTTTTAAAAAATCTATTGATGAGCTACGCGCAAAACTTTGCTTTTGACCTTATGAAACAAAGCCGATATAAAGTGAGTCATCATTAAAGCCCTTGCAGGGCACTGCAGGTTGAAAAAATATCATTCTAGGCCCTTCTGAAACACCTCGATGTAGGTTCTGCATTACAGATGATAAAATACCAAAACACATTATATCTACATGTGATGCTTTATATCACAAAAAGCCGCATCTTCGGGAGACCACTGAGCTTGTTTAACCTGAAGATGTAATTATGTTTGCCTCTAACCTAATAAATAACCTGATAGATTAAGCTCCTGTACATGTTACGACTTGAATAAATTCAAGCAGTTTTTTAGTGAAAATACATTTTTTTTTTAAAGTTGTAAAGTACATTCTCACATTTAATGTTTACATCTTTCACATAATGTTTTTTCATGTTAAAAAATCTTTGTTTTTAATATTAATTATGTGTAAGTGTATGTTTTCTGAATAAAATAAATTTAAAAAAAATAAAAACCGGTCAATCGAAGTATTTTCCGACAGCATAAAGGAATTGCTCATTTTTTGAGGTCATCCACGAATCAAGCCATTTTGGCATCTTATTATGATGGAAGTGATGTTCTGCCAGGCCACAAATCATCGATCGGATCAAGTGGTAATCGGAAGGAGCAATGTCCAATGAATACTGCGGGTAGGGTACGACTTTCTATTTGAGCGTTTCCCAGTATGTTTTGACTGGCTTGGCAACATGTGAAAGAACATTGTCATGCTGCAAAATTACTTTTTCGTGTCTCATCTCATACTGCGGCCATTTTTCCTTCAATGCTCTTCTCAAACGCATCAGCTGTAGTCGATAGTGTATCTCCCGTGATGGTTTTGTTGGCTTTGAGAAGCTCATAATACACTACATCCAACTGATCATGGTGCAGAGCAGAGATTATGATGATATTCGGTGATGTTTTGACAGAACATGGTCACCGTAAGTCTCCACAAGAGTTCTGTCTGCTTAAGCGGCAGAATTTAATAAAAAAGTAATGCGTAAAATTCCTCGTAAACACTCTTTTTTGACCCGAAATTTGACTCGTTTACCGCTATGAAAATATGTTGTAATTTCAAGCCTAATTAATGGCGAGCCTCACCATGAAGTTGGCTGTAGTATTGCTTAATGTTCAAAGGCTAAGATTAAAACATCATATGGGAAACAGCGAAAACTTCATCGAGTCCCTATTGTTTTGTAAGTCGTGTAGAATGCAGGTTTTATGTTTGATGTTAGGGATAATAAGGAAATATTTCATACTACGAATACCGATAAAAATATATAAAATGGATTTGGAATAATTTATTAAAATTACCGAATCAATATCGATATTGTGGAAAAATGTTTTTATAAATAAATATTTAAAAAAAATATAATAAAAATACGTTGCTAGAAAAACGCAACATGTTTTGGCCTTGGTAGTGTTTGGCCTTGGCCTTGGTAGTTGTGACATCAAGATTTGCGATAATGTTCTAAACAAATTTAAATAAGCAGGAACAAATAAACATGAATTGTGACGTATTAGGGGCGTGGCCAATGAAATGATCGTTTTTGCGGGAATCCAAAATTACAAATTTAAAATTATTTTTTATACTTCTAATAATTAGAAAAAACAACTATTTTTTGATTGAACAGTATTTTATAGATCTGTATTACTTTAAAAATTAAAAAGAAAATGATATCTTCCTATCGTTTAGAAAAAACATCATTTATTTAAAGAATCCGTTTCCATTGCTTGGGTGGGTTTGCTTTATTTATTGGGGGAGTAGAATATAAATATTTAGTTTTTAGTATACAATTTTATATCATATAATATAAATATATTTTATTATATGATATAAAATTGAATGTAAGTTATTCAACAAATGTTCATTAACTTTAAAATATTCTCAAAATTAAACAAAAAAGCAGGTATTACTAAAAAAATCGTACAAACTGTTATCAAAGGCTACAATAAATGCATCTATGTTTCTCTTGGTCCCTTTTTGTAAATTGTTTTACTGTCTACACGTGAAAATAATTCATTCATATTTTTAATAAGTGATGTATAAACCCTTTGCACCCTTTGCTCCCTGGCGGTACAAATTTGTCCTGCTGTAAAATAACTCCTAGTTATATCTCTTTTATAAATATGTAATAAGTTATGCTGATATTGAAATCTGAAATTTATATGATTTCATGAAATAATTAAAGAAGAACTGTAACACAATTTATGAAATCGAAAAGTCACTTATATAAGTTACGTAAAATAGTTTGTAATAACTTGTTAGTATAATTTATTTTAATAATTTTGATAATATTAATGGAAACTTATTAAACTAGTCAATTGAAAAAAAACTGTTTTTTTTTTACTTATTTGTGCATGTACATATAACTGTTGAACAATATTTAAATATAACAAATTGTAATTATCATACCAATGTCGTACGTATTGTTTGTGAACCAAAATAAATCAAATATAAGAATGCATTTGATATGACAAATCACTGTCGGTACATATATTGTCATTTTTTAGTTGTTTCAGCTATATTGATACCTGGATATCAGTTTTACGTTAAGTTGTCTATCTCTTTACTAACCTTCATATCATAATTATGACAGAAATAATTTTTTTTACTAGTAAAATATTTTTTGACGCAATGCCTATTAATTTGTAACCCTGTTTTTTTTAAAAATATAAAGTGTTTAAAAATAAAACAAGAAAAATATGTTATCATTTTCAAGCCATAAATAACATAATTCAAAAAAGAAAAGTTCAAAACTCTACTCAATCTATATTCAGGGAACAGAGGAATGTTTTGTGTTCAACACAAAAGGTTTTTTAAAAATTGATTACATTTCGTTCAAGAAATTCATTGTAAATAAGTTTTCTGTTCACTGACCATGACTTTAGTTTTATCGATACCTTTTTTCATCATCATTTTTCGTAAAAAAATATATCAGAAGTAGGAGAATTTAGGGCTTGAAAATGTTAAAAGAAAATCAGTAGATTGTCCATATAAGTGAAGTATATAAGATTGGTTATCCAAGGGTAGATATATATTTTTTTAAATAATTCACAGACCTTTTGGTTGAAAACTACCTCTTGTCTCGTTTACGTTCATTTTTAAGCCTTTTTTGTACTAAAACATTTCAAAACTAATACCAGCAATACCTAGTTAAAACTTGTGTTCATTTTCCCCTGAAAATCTGTAAAAGTAATAACGTATTTCCTTAATTCATACCTTTAAATTAGAATTCGTTTCCAGTCAAAATACTCATTTATCAAGAAAACGATACTAATAATTTTAAATGTAAATGTAAAATGACGTTTTTGTTTTTTTAGGTGACAAATTTAACAATTTTACTATCATTAGACAGGCGCCGTGGCGCAGTTGGTTAGACGGCTATCTGTGAAACTGGTGTCACGGGTTCGATTCCCGCCAGTTGCAAGAAATAAAAACAAGAAAGATTTTTTCTCATTTGGTCTGGGTGTTGTTGTGTATTTTTCATTACCTCCTTCCATATCTCCTCTATCCTACCTGCTGACAAGCCTCAAAGTAGAGACTTAGCGGGTTATTCATTTTTAAAAAAAGATATAATAATGACTAAAATATAATACTAATACTTTTTTATTCCAGCTCGTTTAAGAATGTATTTTTAAAGTATTTTTGGAGTTCAGAAGACTTTAACTTTTATTTCGATTCAATCGCTTTAATAATATGTTGTTTTGTTTCAATAATATTTAGCTAATTTACAAAGCGCCGTTTTTGTC
The DNA here is from genome assembly GCF_059751315.1 of Micrasema longulum. Taxonomy (NCBI): domain Eukaryota; kingdom Metazoa; phylum Arthropoda; class Insecta; order Trichoptera; family Brachycentridae; genus Micrasema; species Micrasema longulum. The sequence continues at coordinate 427,262 of NW_028278966.1, forward strand.
AAAAAAAATACCTCAAGGGCGCTTTACAATGTTGTACTGAAACTTTCATTGTAACTAAGCTAACACATTGCATTATATTTTCGGATTTTAAAATTGAGGGTTTGATTTCAGATGATATTTGAACTGACAAGTGTGAAAGCAGTTTCTTTTAGTCAGAGAAGGCAGTGACGGTAAAAACACGATCTCCAAACCTATGTAGTTTTTGGGCAGCGCCGGAGTTCGATAAGCTTTCCTTTACCTGAATCAAATGCTGATCCAAATGTAGATTTTTTTGACCTGTATTTTCGCTTTTGCAGGGATTCCATGGGCATCTTGGAGCCATTTCATGAAAGGATTTGAATACTGTCCAGCAAAGCTTGTATTTTATTATATAATGGCTTTTTAACCAGTGCAAATGTCGGAGATGTCGTGAGATGTGAGAATATTTTTTAATCCCGTAATAAGCCTTTCTGCCGCATTAAAAGCAGATTGAAGATCAGCTTGGTATTTTGAAAGATCTGCGTATTTTATAGTACAGTAATCCAGACGCGACACGACACAAGCATTCACAAGAGATTTAGTTTTGTGTATTAGAATATTTCTCCGTACATATTTGATTTGTCGGAGATGGAATAAATCAGCACTTTCCGTTTTATTGACCTCAAAATAAAGATAATGATCTGAATTTAAATATACACTTTGTAGTTTTATATGCAAGTAATAGTGCATATGTAAATATATTTTATTACTTTACCCTTCAATGCCCAATTTTTCTTATTCTAACTTTAACATACTTTTATGTATGTTTTTTATGCAAATCCTGGGAAAAACAATGAAAATTTTTTTCCTAATTTTTTTGTTTCAGTTAATGTAGATAATAGGCTACATCGAGTATTAAAAGGTTAAAAAATACAAGAATGTTCATAACTTATTTTTTTTAAAAAAAAAACAAAGAAATCACCCTTTAAACTTTAGCTAAATTACACTTTTGACAGAATACGTGAAACTCACTTTGTGTTTCAAATATTATCTAAAAATTGTACCCTAGTGGCAACTTTTTAAAATAAACTATAATAGCTAGTATTTATACAATATAATAAACTAGTCGTCGAGTGATAATCATGTTTGAAATCACTTTTATACATCGTCTACATTGCGTATTTTTGGGGAAATATTACTATCAGTATTAACTGTTCTATTCTCGTGTATCGGTTTATTTTATGTATAAGATAAAAATAGAATTAACCAAAAACCGCGCATCATTTCTGATTTATGGGATAATTCTAGTAAGCTAACAAAAGTAGCCTCTCCTGTTTTCAATCATAATCAATATAATTACATGAAGACCGAATAAAATTCACGTGTGTGCGTGGAATAAACCTTTTTTTTTGTTCTGTAAAATCATATTTAACAATGTTTTAATTTTAATAATACCAAGGGGACCCGACCGACTTTGTCTTGCCTTGCTTGCTATAAGCTGGTTGAAAAAACATTTATTTCGTAATTAATTACAAACGTTATTTATGTTGGACTTTTTAAAGCTATTTATACATTCGTAAAAAGGGTTTGTTTTATCTCCACGTGTTATTGGCTAACAGGCCTCATCGTGCTCAAATCAAAATCTTGCAAAAATCACTACTCTAGTGCCACAATCTATGGAGAAAATACGTGAATGTGCGTTGATGAAGAAAAGTCAGACAGCGTTTTACCCTGAGCCTTCTTTCTGAACCTGAGATTTTCTGGAGTTATTTATGAAATATAGAAGTCCTGGCATTTACAGAGCTTATGACATGTCATTGGCTGATTTAATTGGTCATTTTACACACTGTGTAACGTTCGCGATTCTTTATCCACATTTCCTCAACTCTGAAATCTGTTGACTTTTGTGAAGTTAAGAGCTGAAACCTTTATCACTTAGGTGAGATTCATCCGGCTGAACCAATTCACTTCCTGAAAACAATGTTTCTTGTAATAATTTTGGACGCAAGTATTCATATTAGATACATATTTCCACATTTTTTTTCGCAGGGTTTATAATTTTTAATCTTCTTATAAAACAATTTATTTGTATTAAACCTAATTCTTAAAAAAATGAGATTGAAAATATTACAACCTCTATAAATTGGAAATGGTAAATTTACGTCAATGGCTAAGTTTTGAGGAATTTTTTAGAATACAATAAAAAAATATGGTGTTCTTATGTATGAATAATATTAAATAATAACTATTCTTTTATTTTTTTCAATTTCAAATTAATTCCTTTTCAAGATAGTCGCAGTCTTTTTAATTTTAACCAATTTGTAATTGTTTATAGCCAATAACAAGTTGAAAATTGGAATCAAGCAGTGTTAAATGAATTCGAACTTCGGAACATTTGTTCTAAAGTGTGCGATACTGCGCTCTGACACAAAACAAACAGATTATAATATTTTCCCAATAATGTTCACAACATTTTGCCAATTTTGCCAATTTCTGCAAACACAACACGACACGAACAGTTTGCTAATTGTATCATTAATTCAGATACAGGAGTTAAAATATTACATTCAAATAATAAAAATGAACTCAAATTAAACAACATGGAGGTGTTTTGCATTTAAAGTTCAAATATATAATATTCAAAACTAGCCAATAGTGTCACGTTCAACCTCGTAGCCACTTCCTTTTTTAACTTCCACCTCACACATTCTGAAACATATCGCTAAAAGATTAATAACCTAATTTTAGTGCATATTCAGACATGGTGGTGTTCGCATCCCCTTTATCTATGCACGTAATTTATGTATTTTTTCGTAAATACTATATATGTTACAGTGAAGGTTAAGGGAAATAGTGTATTTCAGTATTTGCATGTTGGTTTAGTAAGTATCCTGACGAAGAAACGGACAGGCTTCGAAGCTGGTAGACATAAAAAGCCGGTAAGTGGTTAAATACTTTTATTTATTAATATTAATTATAATGTTCACAACGTTAAATTTATCTTATAAAAGCAACAATCTAACTGTATTCAGTCATGTTTTATTCGAACCGTTTTCAGCAAGACAAAAAAAAGAGAAAGAATAAAGATATTAGTAATTTGATTGATTAGGCTAATTGAGAAAAACTCGTATTAGTTTGAAAATATGGCGTTTTCCGGTTTTCCATCAGTTATCGTGGCATTACCCTCAATAATGCTTCTAGGAAAAACGTTAGTGTAAATAGTCTTGGCAAGCATTCAAAAACCATAGTGCAATAACACACGTTAGTTTTAAAAACGATTCATTAGTGCTGATATTTCCAGACATATAATATTTGATTCGTTGTAATTATCAGAAAATGACACTCTCTGCAACTCTTGAATGAATATAAGGATTTTTTTTCTAAAACCAGCTGGTTTTAAAATGAGTATGTTTTGTTTTTTTCCTTAAATTTACAATTTATTTAGTATACCTTTACATTTCAATTAAAAACGCAAAAAAAAATCAACCTCAAAAGTTTGATAATATCCTAACAAGACGAAACGCGTCACATATATTTAAAAAAAAGTATAATTGAATCCAATAAAAGTGTTTTATTTTGGATACCCTTCCAAATTTTTAGTGCAATTTGCAACGCCGCACAGCATACAATCTGACTAATCTAGAGAGACAAAGGTCCTGAATCGAAATATCAATATACTACTTTTCCTTAATACGACCTATGCTTTAACGTTTCCTTCAACCGGTAATACACTGTATACTTTTTTTTGCGACGTGGTCCCCAAAAAACAATAAATGGCGTTTCGTTTACTTACACCAAAATATTCGTGAGACCTAAGCAATACTGTCATAAAAAAACACCATTGTCATAACACTCAAAATTGCAAAACCAATAAATTACGTAGTCAAGCTGAGTCAAGGCATGAAAAAGTCATATCATCGCATCAATAAAATTTATTGAGAATATAAATATTTAGTTCGATTAATTTTATTACTTTATTTGTGCTTGCGTACTCGTAAATAGGAAAAAAAAACTTCTTATGACCTTAACCCCGAGAACTTATATAGTGACTTTTATAAGATATTAAGATCTTAGTGCATAAAGCAGAAGTAATAAGATATTTTATCGTACCAATAGGACAAGTAATGTCCGAAAAGGCTTTAGATGCCGACAACGAAGAAATCAAGAAGGTTAGATTAAGTCACACATCAAAAACTTCTCGTGTTCGTATGAATTACGGTTGAATTAAATATGTGTGTCAGCCTCGTGGTGTAATGGTCAGCGCGTTTGCCAATAAAGCAAGAGGTCTCGGGTTCGATTCCCGACATGGTTGATATGAAATATTTATTTAAAAGGGTGTTTTTAAACCAGAATATTTCATAGTCCCTGGACTGGTACCTGAAGCGTAAGACTGATCATCTTATCTTTATGTAACAAAAAAATATCAAGATTTGCTGCGATTGGTGTACCAATGCAGTGCCTTTGCACTGTTAGGTGTGGAAAGGGAATGATGGAGAAGAAATGTGTATGAATGTCATCTGAATTTTACATTTCTTTGTCGAGCGAAATGCCGAGGAAAAGCAACTACAAACAAACAAACCATCACGCCGTAAGGGTCGGCAGAGAGGATAGAACGCCACAACACTCTATCTTTGCATTCAGGTCTCGCTTTCTCTACATTCATACATCTTCTCATGCACGCGCGCTGATTATTCCGACTTTTGACATGTCCATCTTCAAGTATTTGTTGGATTTGGTCATGCCATGTCTTTCTCGGTCTTCCTCTATTTCTGCATCCATCAACATTTGCATTGTAAATATTCTTAGCCGTTCTTTCGCTGTCTATTCGTTCTACATGTCCAAACCAGCGCAGAACTTCTTTCTTGATTTTGTCGATAACGCTTGTCTCAGCCTTACATAATGTACGGATCTCAACATTTGTGCATCTATCGTACATAGTTTTACCACACATTCGCCTGAGAGATCGCATTTCGATAGCATTCAGCCTTCTTTCATCCCTTTTTTTCCAAGTCCATACTTCGCTCCCATACATCAGGGACGGAACCAAGACTCCGTTGTGAACTGCCAATTTTGCCTCTTGTGACAGACATTTATTTGCCAAGGTCGATTTAAGTGCACCGTTCACTCTGTTTCCGGCACTCACCCTCCTTTTAACATATTTCTCAGTCATTCCATCCCTAGTGAACATACTTCCCAGATACACAAATCCCTCTACTTGTTTTAGTATAACTCCATTCACAGTGATTTCACAGTAAGTCATACTTTCATTTCTTTCAAAAACCGTCACATTCGATTTATCGACATTCATCAGCAAATCGCTTCCCTTGCATACATCGTAGACCTTTGTTACCAAGAATTGCAGTTCCTTTTTGAAAGCAACTACAAATATTTAATTAATATAAAAATAAAAAAAAATCAAAATAAATTAAGTCGAATCAACGAAACTTTGTTTTATTTGCGGCCACGTCTCTTAACTGTCACTTCTGAGTAATTTAAAAACCTACTGGCGATTTAGATTTTTGTCCAGCTATATTGGAAAAATTGTATATTGTGCTCCAGTGACATCACAGGAATTGGCGAGTTAAAAATATTTTAATATTTCACCTCAGGTATGTCAGAAGTTACACCCACAGTTATAATCTTGTTTACGTATTTTGCGTTCTTAAACTAAAACTAAGTTCCAAACAAAGACAGTAAATCAAGTGTGCTTTCGATATTCGATAGAAATTGATAAAAATTACATAAAAACGTATTACATTCTAACGGAATCTCGTTTATATCCAGCATTGGATGTTTTTATGTTTATTTTCTAAATTGTATCTACAACACAAATACGATCATTTTAGTGGACTCTGTATTGTTATGTACTATATACGAGTATAAAGGGATTCTGTTCTTACAAACCTACTCGAATCTCCGCAATATTCTCACTCAGAATGGACCAATCTTTTCTCAAGTACCGCAAACATAATACAACAGAACAGGTCGGATGAGTAAATATATAGTTACACCTTTGTATATGTACTATGGTGAAACACGCTTGTGAGAAAATTAAAAAATGTTTGTATTATTATTATTATGGATAACTTAAATAGCGCCATTTTCGTAATAAAATACCTCAAGGGCGCTTTACATATATATCTTTTAAATTTGTAATTTAATTAAAATAATTTATTTTTTGTCACATGCTACGGATTTATTCAAATGATTTAGAGAACAAGTGGGTTTTAAATTTTCTCCGAATCATCACTTCACTTTCACAGCCTCGCACCTCTGCTGGGAGAGCATTCCATACCATAGGGCCTGCGACCGCAAATGCGCGTTCACTAAATTCAGTGCGCTGTTTGCGTAGAGGTAAAATAACTTTTCCTCTCGCCGTAGACGTAGCTGATCTAAGCGTTAGACGCCTGTCAGCTAGTTCATCTGGAATGCATAGTTCCCTTAGATATTTCGGAGCAGAGTTGTGCAGTGACTTATACATAAGCCAACAGAGTTAATCATTCAAACCAAGATATGTGAACAAACAAAAAAAAGTTTAGTACTGTCTCAAAATTTTTTAAATGTAGGTATTTAAACATTTTTTGGTAGAATTTTTACTCGAAACATAATTCATTGTTCAACAATATTTTGAGTTTGTCCAATTTTTTGCAGACAAGGACTGGATTTGACTTCCTAGGAAGCTGTTAATATTAACATATTACAACAGGAATGAAAAACATTTTAGAAAAGGTAATATAGTAGTCTAGGCATCTACAGGGCTTATGACCTGTCATTGGCTGGTTTCAGCTCTGTAACTTTACAAAAATCAACAGATGAAAGAATTGAAGGAATATAGATGTTCAAATACGGTCGGAATGGTGAATGTTACACGGTGTGTAAAGTGGCCACTTAAACCAGTCAATGACAAGTCATAAGCCCTGTAGATGCCTATACTACTTTATTAACTTCTCTAAAATGTTCCATATTCCTGTTGTTAAATGTTAATTTAAAGTTCATTTTTTTATTTTTTTTAACAGAAATGACAATTTATTAATTATATTTAATGAAAATACACACTAAAAAACCTTCAAAACTTTCTGAAATACAATAAATATTACATTTTTATTTGAAGCCCTAACTTTGTGGTTATTCAGGATACTAAAATAAATGTAAAAGAATTTTGTTCTTAACCACTTATTTTTATTTATTTTTACCGACCGGTTTCAAAGCAACACGAGCTTCTTTATTTAAATATAAATTACTAATGAGTTCTAATTTTTTTTTTAACAGTGATAACTAAATATTGTACATACTTACATCCATGAGCGAGAAAAGAATCCTCCAGCTCTTTGGACGTATTTTCAGGGGGAACGCTGATAGTTTGGATAAAACTATCCTCCTGGGAAGTGTCGAAGGGAAAATTTCGCGTGGACGTCAACCGACAAAGATATAGCGGCTTAGTCACTGAATTATCAGAATTATCACTGACAAATGCCGGACATATAGCACGAGACCGTTCCACATGGAGACAGACTGTCCGCAGATGAGCCATGCCTCGAGTCAGGCGTGATCACCATCTTTAAACATGGCATGAATTGAAGAGAGACTTAATTTACCTTTTTATTAGCTCCATGTGTTTTAGGTCAAATTAAGTAATCACGGTTTAAACAAAATAAGATAGAATTCATGAGTTAATTCAACCTAAAATGATGAATGATACCTGAATAATTTGTTTTTTTTATTTAAAATATCGAATTCAATATTTGATTGTTTCAAACTGTTACAACTAATTAATTTGCGAATTCCGGGCCGGGTTACCTGATTTCATAAAATATTCTATGTAAATGTACCTACAACAAACTACTTTGCAAATGAATACGCAAATGATGTAGATATATTTAACATGTATTTTATACTTATATGTAAAGATGACATTTTAAATATTTTTCTTTTTCTTCTAAAAATCATTTAAATTTTTTGCTACTTCTGTGTAAAATACATGTCTGTCTTTATTTGTATATATGTATGTAAAACATGGGAAAGCCTGCAATGCGTTCAAATAAATAAATAAGTAAAATAAATGTAACAATTTTGAATTTTAAAATGCAGAATATAAGTTTACTATCTTCAAATTGAAATACCTAAATAATACTATGTTGATTTCAATTGTGTACCATTCATTAACTTTTATCTGTATTCTAAATTAGCATTTTTCTTACTTCTTCTAATTTGAAGATCATTTTATTTATTTATTTTATTAGGTAAACAAACAGTATGTACACATATATTGCCAATTTCTTTGTATATTAGTGTAAGAAACTCATGCACACACCAAAAAAATTGTTTACACCTAAAACAATAATTTAAATTATGTTCAATATAATAAATGTAAAAGAAACAAAAAGAAAATATATTTCTAAAATAATAATAATAAAGTTAAATGTCTGCTTTTCTCAAAATTTCTATAATTTTTTACCTAAATTTACATACATTGTCACAAAAAATATCAGCCTCGGTAAATATATGGTTATATTGGTCGCATATTCTAGGTATCGTAGATTGTTTAAAATAGTTCGTTGACGCGTTTTCAGAGTAAAACAGAAGATTTTGTCTTGTCGGTCTAGATGGCACACGGAATGGAAGTCTTTCAAGTAGGTTTGGAGAATCAATTTTATTATTTATTAATTTGAATAAAAATAAGTGGTCTAACTCTGGAACTTGAGTGATTCAAGAAATCCTTTTAATAGTCAGTAAATTCTCGTAACCGAGTTGGCTATAGAGTCTGACATCATTTCATTATAGAATACTTCAGCCAGTAGAACCGCTGTCACATTTCTCTTCGTTATAGAACAAACGTTATGTAATTTCGCACCGCGGTTATACTAGCATTTCCCATCAAAACCGTGTCTCTCATATAGAAAATGACAGCCATAGCCGTCAGTCAAAAATACATTGGTAGTGAAAAGATAGCTACAGCCCAACTAAAACTTGACTCATTAAATGATTGGAGATATTGTCTCCCTATAAAAAACAATTCGTAAAAAAAATCCCCCAGTATGTTAGTCAAATAAGATTAATTAAAATCTTTGGAGATTTGGAGTTTGTACAAATGTTTGTACACAAAAAACTGGATTTCTCCCCTTAGGGAGTTATTAATGTGAACAAATTACAACAGAGATTCTAGTTTTAGACTATACTAAATTAACAAATTAAAACAGAGATGCAGAACTTTTTAGAGAAAGGAATACGGAAATCAATGCATTTACAGGGCTTATGACCTATTATTGGCCGGTTTATATTTAAGTTTGAGTAAAAGCTGGTTGAAGTTTAAGTAAAACCAACTGGTTTAAGAAGAAGTTAAACAATTTAAATATTGTTTTCAGACGTTGCCTAGTACATGATATAATTTGATCAGATAAATCTCTTCACTCAATAAAGGTTTCAGCTATTTAACTTTAATTAAATCAAAAGATCGAAGAATCGCAAAAATGGGGATGTTCAAACATAACCACCATGATGAATGTTACACAGTTATAAAGTGGCTTCTTAAGCCAGCAAATGACAGGTCAAAAGCCCTGTAAATACCTAGACTTCAATATTCCCTTCTCTTAAATGTTCTCCATCTCTGTTGTAATTTGTAGAATAAGATTTACTTAAAACCATCAATTACGTTCCGATGAAAAATTAGATATTCAAAAAAATAAGAAATTTATGATATACCATATTTCTGTACGAACTATGTAACTTAAAGTAACGCTTAAAAAGTATTCTGTATATTTGATAACAAAATATATTTTAACTGTATTTCTTCTTTTTTTTTCTTAGTGCCCTGTCAGGTGTCCCCAACGTTAGCAATCACTCTGTCCTGTGCAGCCCGGAAAATCTGCTCCATAGTCCTTCACATACAGTCACAGTCCTTAGGAAGCCAATCCAGTCTCGTATATTACGTAACCAGGACATCTGTTTTCTCTAGCTCCTCGGTTACCCTTAACCTTGCCCTTTAAAATCAAATGGAGGAAGGGGTACTTTTTTCCACACATTATATGCCCCGGATGCGAACTTTCATGGTGTTCAAGAGTTCTCTGCTTGTTCTAGCTTGACTTAAAACTTCTTAGTTTGTTATCAGGTCTGTTTAAGATATCTTAAGCACTTTGCAATGCAACCACATCTTAAAAGCCCCCAGCCTGTTCATAGTGTTCACTTTCAAGTCCAAGTCTCATAGCCATGCAACAATACAGATCACACATAACACTTTACCAATCTTTTCCTTATTTTAAAGTTTAGAATATCATCGATTTCAGTTGCCAGTAATAATGACTAGTTGAGTCTTTTCGGAATTTTTAGCTTTAGAAATATCTTCATATAGTTGTTCGATTTCTTCATCTTCAGAGGCCCTTGTGGGAGCATAAACATGAATAATTTGTATTGTGAATTGTTTATTTAATTTTAATAAGACATAAATAATTCTATGATATATACTAGTCATCTTAGTAACACGGTTCTTAATATTTTAATTTATTAGTATGGCTACTCCCCCGATGGAAGAGTCAATATTATTTCTATAGACCGTGAAGTGTGTAAGGCTGAGACATGCATTATTGACAGAATTAAGAAAGGGGTGCTGCGTTGGTTTGGACATGTAGAGCGAATGGACAGCAAAAGAACGGCTAAAAGGATCTACGATGCAAATGTTGATGGATGCAGAAAACGAGGAAGACCGAGAAAGACATGGCACGATCAAGTCCATCAAATACTTGAAGATGGACATGTCAAAAGTAGGAATAATCGGCGTGCGTGCATAAGAAGATGTATGAATGTAGAGGAAGCGAGGTCTGTATGCCAAGATAGAGTGTTATGGCGTTCTATCCTCTCTGCCTACTTCTACGGGGAAACGGTGTGATGGTTTGTTGTTGTTGTTGTTGTTAGAGAAGGTGGCCTGATGGTAATGTTACAGCTTTCTCTCCTCTCAATCTTGTTTCGCATATTCCAAGGATATCCCATTTGATATCTTAAATTTCATGTTCCAGTCTTATTTGGTCTTCTTCCGATCTTAACGTTCTTGTATTATACGTTGCAATGTAGATGTTTGTATTCTTAATCGAATTTTGCCCCCCCCCAGAGTCCTTGGGGCTGACCGTTGGTACGGCATGAGATTCTGAACTTGTTCTATTCAACTGGGGTAATGTAGTTTTAAAATTCAAGTTCATTTCGTTTTGTTTGGAGGTTTTTGGCAATTAAACACCACGTTTGCCAGACGGGTTAGTGAGTTTGGATTCAGCCGCCCTTTACATAGGGATCAGACGTTGTTTGTAGCCGCCCAATCTGGGTCAGACGCTACTTACTTACAATTAATTTAAAAAATGCAATAATATCCATTTCGAATCTAGAAAAAAAAGCCATAAATAGCAGCATTATCAAGTCTTCTTTCAAAAATCAAAAACTTAGTTCCTAAAACGGAAAAAAAATATTATTAATGAAGTCTATGTCAAATTTATTATATGTTATATGCAATCACTATGGGGAATAGGAAACCAAAATGACATATACAGACTACAATGACAGCAAAATAAAATATTGAAACTATTTTATGACCTCCTTTATCTAGCTCCAACTAAAGAACTCTTCAAAAAAACTAAACTGTTAAATGGTAATGAACTTTTTCCACTAGGAACTTTTAAATATATTCATAAGTTTGCTACTGATATCATTGAAGATAAAGAACTAAAACTTTAGAACAATTATAATAAACATGGACATAATACAAGAATATCAGAACAATATCACCTACAAAATTTAAAAACGAGACAAGGATAATCGGGACTAATAAATCAGGGACCTTAAATCTACAGTAAACTACCAGACAAAACTAAACAAAAGACTAAGGCAAACTTTTAAAAAGATGTAAAAAATATTATTTTTTACAACAGAGCATGAATAAAAAATTATATGTAATTTTTGTTAAATAAATGTAAGGGTATAAATATTTTTTTATTGAAAAAAAAAAGAATATTTTTTTTTAAGTTTCCGCGAACTTGATAAGATAATTAGATTTTTTATTATAATTTTAATTATTATTCTAAGCAACGATTGCGTCAGATTATCTCATTAATTTTAAATATGAAAGGAAGGTTTTAGAATTTTGAAATAATGAAATTCAATCCTTCCTAATGTCCAGGTCTTCTAGACTTAACTGGAAATGTTAAGGCACTGAACGAACTTAACAATGAAATGGTTTGGGTCAGAGACCGTCTCAATACAGCTAGCGAGATCAACCCTTAAGCTTTAAAGGTCTCTTCCCACGTATTCTAGATATGGGGGTTGAAATTTTCTGATCCCACGATGGAGAAATTTCAAATACGAGTCTCAGAAATGCATATTTATCTACCCTTTATCCTTATCAACCTTTGTGAACGTGAGTGGTTTTGAAGTTATATTTTTTGCCATTTATTGCCAACATCCTAAATTATTATAAAAAAACTGTGCACATTTATTTACCCTTTTAAGAAAAATAATAAAATATAAAGCATACAAGCACTTTTCTAGATTGTGATTAAAAATAATTTATGGATTTAAATCTTAAATTATTGATGTACAAGAATGTGCCAATAAGTCGCAAGAAAACTATTCTTTTTTTACTGCATACTGACAAATAAAATTTGATTTTTCGTATATATTAAAAATCCAAATTACGGATACTTAAATAGTGTCCATTTGCTTAGAGAAATTTTCAAGTCTAGATTTTCCTTAAAAGTGAGATTTTTAACAGTTATAATTGGTGTTTGAATATATATTAGGTTGGGGAAAAGGTAATTAAGTATTTTTTTCTTTATTTCAATGCTTTATAAAAATTGTTACAATTATCCGATTTAAATCAAATATGCGCCGTTCTGTTTAATAATTTGTTGTCAATGAGAATTCAACTTTATAATGCCCCTTTTTTAAGAAACTCTTGTCGCTATTGGCAAAAAACATGGACTACAAATTTTCAAAGGCCTCTATAGAGGCCAAATTTGTACCCCCAAGCGCGTTGGCTATAGACAGAAACAGGTAGTAGTCACATGGTGCCAGGTCCGAACTATAGAATGAATGCATAAAAACTTCTTACCCAAGCTTCCGAAGCTTCTGGCGCGTCATCTAAGATGTGTGCGACCTGGCATTGTCCTGATAAAGCACGATTCCTTTCCTATTCACCAATGCTGGCCGCTTCTGTTCAACCACCAGTTTCAAACGGTCAAGTTGTTCACGGTAGAGGGCAAAATCTAGCGTTTGGCCAAAGAAGGGCAGCTCATACTATAGCTCTGGGCGATGCTACGAATACTAACGTGACGGCCTATCTTGATATTTCCATGACTTTATCGACTGCCAGAGCGTGGTGCATCATTTTCCTTCACTACACCAGAAAGAAATCGCTCAAACCGCTGTTGTGTAGCACAAAACAAAAAAATAACAGCCCCCTTTTTGGTCGCTTTCAAAGCGTTTTTTCCTTTCCAGGTAGTAAAAATGTAAAATATGGCGAAATTCTTCCTTTGAGACCTCCATACTTGACACACGATAGTTAACGACTGAACCGATCAAGCGCAATACTCTAAAAAAACTTTTGTAGTTTAAACTTACACCTTTACAATGCTGTATCGTATAATCCGATGTGGCTTATAATAAATAAGATATATTTAGTTGAAAAAAATGGGCTCGAAATACGAGTTTTTTTTTTCCAAAACCTGATATTTGTATGGTACAATTATTTTATCATATATATTTTATATAAAGTCGTCATTTATTACAAATATAAGAGACAAAACAGAAAAGCTTTAAAAAAACATTCAATGTCATCAAGACAAGAACTGGTGATTTTTCGATGCAAATGCAAAATTCGTATTTGTTTTTATTTTCATATCGATGTGTTATGTGTTGCATTATAAATGTTTCTCGTTATATTAGTACTTCATCTGCCCCAACTAAACACAGGGCTTTTTAAAAAGTGAACTAATTACAACAGAGATTGATAAAATTTCAGAGTAGGGAATATGGAAGTCCAGGCACTTACAGGGCTAACGACCTGCCGCTGACCTAGACTTCCATATTACCTTCTCTGAAATGTGGAGAAACAGAGATGGAGAAAATTTTAGAGTGGGGAATATGGAAGTCCAGGCATTTACAGGGCTTACGACCTGCCATTGGCCTAGACTTTTATATTACCTTCTCTGAAATGTTCTCTATCTCTGTTGTAATTTGTTAGTCTTAATGACTCTCTAGGGGGTGAATTTTAGTCTTTCATCTTCAAACATTTGAGCAAACTCAAAATATTGTAAAGAAATAAATGTTATCCTTTGTTTAACTTAAATCAAATCTTAAAAAAACCGTGCTTTTAATATTCCTTAATCATTTTAGGCAAGAGGACCGGAACTTTTAAACATGCACAAAACGGTAAAATTTATTACAACAGAGAGGGAAAACATTATTGAGAAGGGAATATGGAAGTCTAGGCATTTACAGGGCTTATGACCTGTCATAAGCTGGTTAAAGTGGCCATTTTACACACTGTGTAACATTCACCCTTTTGCCCATGTTTAAAACATCCACATTTCCTCAACTCTTCTAAATGTTGACTTTTGTGAAGTGAAGGAGCTGAAACCTTTATTATGTGGGTGAGATTCATTCGACTGAACTAAATTACCTACTATGAAACGCCTGAAAACAATTTTTCAATTTTTATATTTCTTCTTTTACCAGGTAGTTAATTCAACAATGTTTGAGTATGTCCAAAAGCTTGCAGACTGGCTGGATTTCTTCCCTAGGGAGTTATTCATATTTAAATTTACGGAGGAAATCCAGCCAGTCTGCAAGCATTTGGACATACTCAAACATTTTGAAAACGGGGAAAGTTTAGAAGGGCTCAGAATGGTCAAAGGTCAGAAAACATGTATCTAGACTTCGATAAATCGTTTCCTAATAACACCGTTATTTCTGTTGATTACGCCAAAATATTTTTTTTCAGTTTTACCGTAAATTCTCATTCTTTCAAAAACATTTCTGTTTTACTAAAAGAAAATTCGTAGCAAAATCTGATTTAAGAACCTTATTTGCATTAAGTTCGTTATTCTTTATGTAAATTATGATAATCCGTAGGCTAAGTAAATTTGTGCAATTAACTAAAGTTAGCTAATTTTCTTTAAAAATGTTTGTCAAATTTATTTCACAATCGAGAAAATAACGTTCCTGCAATTTGACTTACAAAGCCGGCTTAAGTTTTATGAACCCTCGATAAAAAAAAATTGCCACCTCGTGGTAGAGTTGCGGGCTGTTGCAGAGTTTGAGTTAAAATATTTATTTTATTATTTTATTCAGATAGTCAGGAAAATGCTGAAGATGATGGTGAGAACCAGAACGAAATCGAAGGAGTAGTAACGCAGGTAAAAAAATTTATTTCTAAGGAAATCTAGGGCGAGAGGTTTCCAGACGTACCCGTCCCTTCATCATGACTCTTATTACGCTTACATGAAAATCTTACCATACACTTTTACCAGAGTAGAAGTTGCACATAAATATAAAACCGACGTGCTGATAGGACACATGCTGTCAATTGCTAACACTGTGTAATTAGTGTCCGGACAAAGAAACGAGTACGTCTCGAAACTGGTAGACATAGAAAAGTCGGTCAATAGTTATTTACATTTGATTGCCAATTCAATACTTAAAATATAAGTAATAAACTTGTTTTTGATGGTAAAATTATAAATATCACCAAGTCAATTTCGAATAAAAAAATTAAAACGAGCTCCTTGCTTTAAAGGGTTAGAGAATACTAACCATGTCACTTTCCATACCTATTTTAATTTTTTTAAAGATGGCAAATTAAGATATGTCACATAACAGCAAACATGACAAAACAACAGGCGTGATATGCCATCTTAAGAAATAAATAAAATTTATTTTCTATAAAGTGTTAGTATAGGAGTTAAATGATTAATGGAGGGATGCATACTTATTCATATACTCGTACGTGTGTTTCTCTCCTATGTTTATTATTTATTTACTTATTTACTATACCTATGTTTATATATGTGCATGTAATTAGTTCATAGAAGGTCCTTTTGTGGAAACCGTAGCCTTAACTAGACATCAGAAACAAAATGATGATGAATGATGATTTCTACGACAGATATGGAATATTTTGATTTATTTCTTAATGAAACTCCGCGGTTAACTATTTAAACATAAATACCAAAAAAAATCTTTATTAAGTTTTATTATTTTGTTTTATTAGACCAACGAGCGCTTTCGCCTAGTAGGTATCTTTATGATTGGTTTTTGTAATGTATCATTTGGTATCATTTGGGTAACAAAAGAATTATTTTTAAGGATTTTTTTTCTTTATCGTATCTTATTTATTTACCTGTCAAATCTTTACTATTAGAAATATCATTGTGAACAGCATCGCGTGGTTTTGAGAAGTAGGTATATTTTTTATGACGGAAGCTTAGAAAAAGCAATTTTTTTTAACGAAACACAAAACGCGTCACGCAGTGCGTAAGCTGGTGTTTTTACACCTTATTCGGTTTAATTTATTCAAATTTATTTTTATGTTAGTTTATATTTAGAAAGCGCTATTTTCTCCCTCAGTTAACCAACGCATCAAATTACGGCA
The DNA here is from genome assembly GCF_059751315.1 of Micrasema longulum. NCBI lineage: Eukaryota > Metazoa > Arthropoda > Insecta > Trichoptera > Brachycentridae > Micrasema > Micrasema longulum. The sequence goes on from NW_028278966.1 coordinate 443,844, forward strand.
ACTCTTATCTAAGGTCACGTCTTTCAGCTTATTCGGGGCAAGAAAATTCATCAGCAGCAAGACAAATAGTCAAACAAATATTTCTGCCTAGGCTGTTCTCAAAACGTGAAGTTAAAAGGTTTGGGTCTTTTCAGGAGGACCTACGCGGTTTTGACTTCTTCTCGTGAAGTTAGTTATCTTGTTCTACGCATTTATTTACTAGTTCAAGAACTTTGACGGTTATCATAAATCGATATGACGTAAAATTACCTCATTTGCAAACATGTAAGTATGCGAACATCAACGTTGAAAAGCGTTTGGGTTGGGACGTTTGCACTCTGTCATGTTACATTAAAGTCACACGATATTTTCAAAAATCTAATCGTTGTACCTATATTAATTTTCTCCATCAACTTACATTATTGCTTCACCTTCATAATCAAACCTTAAGGCACACCTGATGGTGCATAGGGCATTGCATTAGAAAAGTACATGCAGTGTGTCTCGATCATATGTACAAAAAGGTAAGGATATCAGTCTTACGCTTCAGATGCCAGTCCAGAGATAGTGAAATATTGCAGTGTTAAACCTTAATGTAAGGAATCATTGCATATTGACTCTCCTAGAAATCGAATCCAGGACCTTAGCATGGTACACAAACACGCCAACCCCGACATTACGAAGCAAACTCCACTCGATTTTCTTTATCACTGTTTGTTTCCTTCGTTTTTTTAGTATATTTTTCTTTTAAACTTACATAAAGATTCTAAATAGTGTGGGTTTGAAATCTGTGAAACAATAAAACTACCTCAGAATAACAAAAAAACAGATAATTTAAAATATAAATATCATACATTAAACATTACAAAATAATCCAATTCAATTATGTGCTTGATTAAAAAAGCCTTTTTATATTGAAAACACCGAATATGCTAGTAAAAATATACAAATCCTACATCAGTCCTACTCTCGAATACGGGTTTCAGATGTGAAATCCCTATTTTGCTATGGATATCAACTCGTTGAAAAGAGTCCAAAGACAAGCTACAAAGTTGTCGCCGAGCCTAAAACGGCTTCCATATGTGCAGAGACTGGAAACTCTCGATCTCACAACGCTGCAGGAACGGCGAGAAAGGGGTGATCTAAAAGAGACATACAAGATACTCAACAGTCACTATCGTCATCATAAGTGGCGCTACAGTCCGTTGTGAGCCCTGGCCTCCTCCAAAATTTGTCTCCATTCGTCCCTGCACCCCGCGGCTCTTCTCCAGTTCGTCAGGCCAATTGCTCTAATGTAATTTTCCACATTATCCAGCTATCTTAATTTTGGTCTGCCTCTGATTTGTCTGCCTTCCGGAGTGGTATGAAGAATCTTTTTTGGAGTGCGGTTATCATTCAATATGTGCACATGGCCCAACCATTGTTATTTATTATTTTGATGAATTGTGCAATTTTGGGTTCGCCATACAGTGTATTGTGACTATGTAAAAATTTCAATATTGATTTGCCTACAGACGAAAATTGTGACATGGTCAGTTGTCCTAGTATGCTCATGTATTATGTATGTGTTATTTTATTTATACGGGTATTTAAAAACATAACATGATATCTTTTGTTTAATGTAACACGACGTTACAGCACAGTTTCCAGGTAGTTTTTAAGCATAGTCTTTTAAGAGTTAAAGATAAAAATCCGGTATAAAAGAATTGAAGAAAAAATACAGTACAAAGACTGAAAAAAAAGTTGAAAGTAATATTTTAAGATATAATTACGAATTACAAAAAATAAACTTCCACGCTTTATATCAAAGTTTGTATAATTATATGTAGGTAGGTTTGTATTTTTTAAATATTTTTTTATTTAAACACTTTGTATACATATGCATAAGGGCGGGCATATTTCATTGAGGCAATTTCTTCCTATCTACCCAAACCGTTCAATTTGAGAAAATCAGTGGTATATAAACATATTATTGTCGGTTTGTCTTTTTTTCTGTCTTAACTTCTCGTCATCAAATCAAATGTAATTTTCCGCTCCTACTTTCCGTCATTCATCCTCCACCACTACTAATCAATTTCCTCTTTTTCTTTCCACTACCTCCTTGTTTTGTTCATATTTTTTTATTTATTTAGTTTATATTTTTTTCATATAGTTTAAAGAGTCGTCGCTTTATTTTAGTATCATTAAGTGAATACGCGTTATTGTATGGCAGGCCGTACTATTTTAATATATACACTGTTGATAGTTTCTATTTATAATCATTCAACATGTACATATATTTTTATTTTAAATAAATAAATATTATAATATTTTCATTATAAAAGAAAACATTGATGAACATTTATTTATAAAATATAAATATTGACTAAATATGTACAGTATACTATGAAGGGAGGAGGGGGATAAAGAGAAAAGGAAGGATGGAGGAGAAAGGCAAAACTCAAATATTCAGGAGGTGACATTTCATACGTGATTTAAATAGAAATTCAGAAGAGGCGTTTCTTGCATTAGAGGGCAGACTATTCCATAGTCAAGCAGCTACTACTGTGAAAGAGTAGGCAAATTAGAGCGGTGAACGGGATATTAAAAGGATTATCTCGTTACTAGAACAAAGAGATGGCCCATGCTTTTATAAAGGTTGTAAAGCTCTCTCAGGTAAACAGGTGAAGTGGGTTTAATTAAAATATTGTGAAGAAATTATAAAATGTGAATGTTTCTTCCATGCCTGATACTGAGCCAGTGTAGTTGCGTGCGATGTATGGTTATTCGGTTGAATTGGCGAAAATTATATCCACACATTCTGCAATCGTTTCAACTTATCATATGGGTAACATACATCTGCATAATCAACGAGTGGAAGAAGTAAGCTCTGAAATAATGTTTGCCTAACATTTATTGGCAAGAAATCTGCAATCAGTGAGTGCAAACTGCCATAAAATTTACGAATAACTTCGTTAACCTGATCGTGCTACCCTAAATACGAATGTATCATAAGTTTTTGACTAAAGTCGTGAATAGAATGTACCCACTGTGAACTATTTTCTTTTAGTAAAAAATCTAAATTGGTTTATTAATTAATATGTATTTATTCATAGCTATTAAAGTATAAAAATCCGTTAAATTCACGATATTTGAAGCCATATTTTTTCATACTCGTTGTGAACTTGAAGGCTCGACCTATTCCTGCACCCCTTACCCTGCCCCTCCCTTCCACGCCTCGCCCTTCCCTTCATGATATGTAGGCAGTACTTGGGAGGCTTCTTTCAGGGTTAATTGCCTGGGGAGGAAAACTTCAACTAAGCCTCGTTTTGGTTTCTACTCATCACGCATATGTGACGTAACGTGACGTCACTTCGAAACATTTTGACAGCTTAATAAAGCATTTCTCACACGTCAAAAAAATACCTACCATGGTTTTCTTTTTTTTATATTTGAAGCACTAACTTTAAATTTTACTTAGACATTAGGGAAAACATAACATACAAGCATATTATGTAATGTAAGTTTTTTTGTTAAAGATAGTTATTCAAAATATGACGTACATAAAAGTTAATATTATGTTTATTTTTTAGGAATATTTTGGAATGCCCAAATCTTTTTACACTTATATTTGAAGCACTAAATTTGTGTTTATGCATTATAATAAAATAAATATAAAACTACTTTGTTTGTAATCATTTATCATTTTATTTTTTCTACGAACCGGTTTCAAAGCAACGCAAGCTTCTTTAAAAAGTAATAATTAACCAATGAATGATATCATATTGCATCTTGACAGCGTTTACAAAATATTACATCCAAACATATGGAGCTAACCAGTCGACTCTTTTTCTCATGTTGTTCTTTTAAAGATGGAAAGTGTAAAGTGCGATGGATACGATCTTTAAAGTTTTACAGGAGTGAACTTACAAAGAAGCTTGTTTGCTTTGAAATCGGTCGGTGGAAAAAAAGTAGTGGTTAAAAATAAAGTGTTTTTTTTTATTTTATTGAAATACTGTTTATTTGTTTTTTCCTTCGTTTTATTATAAACTAGTGGACCCGACAGACGTTGTCCTGCCCGAACGTTGGTTTGCCTGCTATTATCTTGGAAAATTACTTTTCAACTAGGTACTTGTTTGTGATTAAACTACAAAACTAAAAATTGTTGATATTCAAATAGTATTGAATTTAAGTAGGTACTTGTTTATGGTTGAATTCCAAAACATAATATAAATATTTTTTCAAATATGGCATTTTTTTTGCAAACGTCTAACTCCGGTCGTCTCACTAACAAAGGGGCGTACTTAAAATTAATTAAAATTAATAATGACGGTTTAAAACTGGCTAGACAATAATCTATTAACCCTGATATGAAAGTCAAATATATCACATTTAGTATAAGTTACAGGTCATCACCTGAATCCTATCTTAATCTGGAAATAAAATCTGATTGTTCGTGAAAGATTTTAAAGCCACTTGATTTTATTAAAGATCTGGGAATAATTATTGAGAGAAATCGTCAGGTCCAATCGCTGGTTTCCATATTAAGAAAGCATATTCATGTATTCTGCTCACTTAGGAACATTTTGGAAATTATCAATCTTAAAACTGTATATTTTGCTATTTTCCAGTCAGTAGCAACCTATGGTATAGTGAGCTGGGGAGGTTGCACTAAGTCTATCATGAACCCACTAATAGATGTATGAGCATTTATACTAAGAGTGATGCTTCGATCTCCCGTCCCTTTACATCAGGGAAATCGTTTCAATAGATAAGAAGAATTCACATTAGACATAAAACAAAAAGTCATTGACACATTTCTGGTCATTCGGTTACAAGAGGAGATCCCAGCAGAAAGCTCGTACAAAGTTTTCCTGTATTTTGAATTATTCAATGCCAAAAACACGAACGACTTTTGCTCAGGGAAATTTCTCTCTTGTGGCCCCAAGAGTGTTCAATGTCTTGGATGAACATATTAAGTCCTCCAAAAAGAAAGCCATTTTCAGGAGAAGTGTAAAATTTTGGATTTTGTCTAAGATAAGAGACCATTGCAGGAGACTCTTGCATAGATGTTTGTATTTCTAAGCGTGTTGTCTAGATGTTTATTAAAATATATGTTTGAGTTATAATTTTTATTTTTAGTATTCTTTATCTTTTTTCTTATATGTATATTTATTTGAATAATTAAATGAAATTTAAAAAAAAAACAAAACATTTTATAAATGAATCGGGATCAAATATGTCTGTCAAATTAGTAAAAAAACGATTACTCCGATTAATTAAAGTGTTTAAAACGTGAGTTTAATTTTTTTTAAAAGCACGTTGTTATTTTCCCCTTTTTTCTGTTTAGTATAGCAAGGTCTCCTTATTGTTCCTAGACTAGGAGACCAGTAGTTAATCAGGTCAATGAGCATTTTTAATCAAAGCACTCCCGCTGGGTCCCTAATGAAGACTTTCTGAATGGAATTTGTCACATCAACAATATCCGATGCTCATGTCAGGAATAAAAACCATACTTTTAACTTAACGAAAATGACATATGAATATTAAATTGATTTCTTTATTTATAAAACTATCGCGATGTGGTGGTTTCGTAGTCCCAAATGTATTTGATAAGTATGGTACTAGAACTCTCAAGTATTCAGTATTTACTAGCAATAAAGTTTAATACCAAATAAATTAACAATTCAGAAAACTTCGGTAAAGTAAGAATGGATAACTACCAGTATGCAAACATACCTGTATACATACCGAGTATTACATACCGAGTATGCTTACATACCGAGTATTACATACCGAGTATTACATACCGAGTATGCTTACAAAGCTGCTTTATTTAATTATAACCAATTGTTTTCTTCAGCAAATCTTTTAAAACTTTCCGATAGAAGAATCTTAACTGACCTATTATTACTTTATAAAGTGATCAATTCATTCATTGACTGTCCAGATTTGCTGGAGTTGGTGTGTTTCCGTGTACCCGGTTGACATACCCGTCACAGATCTGCTTTTTGTTCTGCAAGTTCTAGGACCAACTATCACATGCACTCGCCTATTCCTAGGCTCCACAGATATGGTAATCAGTATGAGGACAAGGCTGATATATTTGGTTTTGGACTTGAAAGTTATAAAACGAGTACAATTTCATTTTTTCTCTCGCAATATAATTCTTAAACTTTTCTTTACATTTAATAATGTTTTCCTTTTTTGCTTTTTCATATGTATGTATTTATTTCTTTAATATTTTTGGTTGCTTATGCGTATTAACCTACTTGTTACTATCGTTACAGTTATGCAATTTATCGTTTCTTGTTATGTATTTATGTATGTATTTTTTTTTTCATACTTATGTTCAATATATGTAAAGGGCAATTTATGCCGTTTATGAATTTAAATAAAAATTTAAAATACCTGCTAGTATGTTTAAATTCTTCAGTTAAAACACTTTTTGCACAAATTTTGTTTTAATATTATAAATGTAGAGCATATTGAAAATCTCCAGCAACAAAAATGTAGTTTTGTGGAATTTAAGTTTAAATAATTTCTGAGCTTAACATATGTTGCATCTTTTTATTTTTGTGTTTTTATGTTTTCATGTTTAATAAATAAATTTATTACTTCACGACCACTGAAGAGGGTTAGCAGAAATATTCATTAATAGCGTTACTTTCAAGTCGCTACAATATTTTTAGAGTCTCTGACTAGCTCCCGATTCGTATTTCTTTCGTGTCAAACGATTATTTGTTTAAAAATGCTCTGACAGGGTGAAATAATTTTTACGAAATTTTTGTTTTTATATTTGTAAAAATAAAATAAAGTGTTCAATAGACACAAATCAGGGTTTGATTTATTATATTATACGTTAAAATATAGAGTTCTACAAAATAAACACCAAATCAATCAATAATATTTTTATTATTATAATTATGTACTGAGTTTTCAAAATGGTGAACGAAAGCACTTGAACTTTCCGACAAATGCACGATGATTGCAAAACGGCTGATTTATAAATAAATTGACACTTTCTCAAATATAAAAATCATAATGGCAATACGATATAGTTTTGATTACTATTATGTCTTTTATCCCCAGTATGCCATATATATAAGTAGAATAGAAAATATTCAAAACAAATTTATAAAGTACCTTAAATACAAAACCGGTATTTCTTATGTATCTACTCTCACTGCCTCCACCTTCCATGGAATCATTTCTCTACAATACCGCAGAGTGTGTGCGGACCAACTACTGCTTTACAAAATTAAGACAGGAATGGTTGACTGTACAGAGCTGCTTGGTTTAATAACAATACATGTGCCAGCCAGGATTTGTAGACGGTACCACCTGTTTCATGTACCAATAAGTAAAACATCGTATGTTAAAAATGCTTTTTTTCGTAGGACTTTTTCAATGTACAATACTAAATTTAAAAATATAGATTACACAAACATCACTCTGTCAGATTTAAAATTTACACTAAAAATGTATTATGTAACTTGGTAGACATTATAATAATAAATATGTACATCTCCCCTCCCCTCTTTATCCTCTCTTCAAGCATTTTTGTCCTTATCCCGCCCAATTTACAGTAACTTAATGTTCTTAAAATAAATATTTAAAAAATCTTTGATTATTGAGTACATAAAAATAACATTTTTAGATGTATAAATTTTATGTATTTATTTGATATGTAATATATTTTCTTTACTAACTTTGTATACTTTGCAGAAATCTGTTATTAGTTCTGAGTTTATACACTATATCTGTTTGTTTAAATAAAATAAAATAAAATAAAATAAAATAAAATAAAATAAAATAAAATAAAATAAAATAAAATAAAATAAAATAAAATAAAATAAAATAAAATAAAATAAAATAAAATAAAATAAAATAAAATAAAATAAAATAAAATAAAATAAAATAAAATAAAATAAAATAAAATAAAATAAAATAAAATAAAATAAAATAAAATAAAATAAAATAAAATAAAATAAAATAAAATAAAATAAAATAAAATAAAATAAAATAAAATAAAATAAAATAAAATAAAATAAAATAAAATAAAATAAAATAAAATAAAGTAAAATAAAATAAACTTAAATAAAATAGAATAAAATAGAATAAAATAGAATAAAATAGAATAAAATAGAATAAAATAGAATAAAATAGAATAAAATAGAATAAAAAAGAATAAAATAGAATAAAATAGAATAAAATAGAATAAAATAGAATAAAATAGAATAAAATAGAATAAAATAGAATAAAATAGAATAAAATAGAATAAAATAGAATAAAATAGAATAAAATAGAATAAAATAAAATAAAATAAAATAAAATAAAATAAAATAAAATAAACCCGAGTTTCATATTTATGATCGTATATTTTATGTGCATCTTCTAAAATACTTAATATATTACATTTACTTTTTTTTTGCACCACAACAGGCCAGGAGGCCTAATTACAGTGGTGAATTACATCACAGAGCACCCAGGCTTGAGAAAAATTACATTTTAATTTTTGTGTTCTCACCGGGAATCGAACCCGGAACCTTCCGTGCGTGAATCAAGCGTCTTGACTACTACACCACGGAGGCCGCCATATTATTTACCATGACTCGGCACCGGCACCGGGAATAACCTAAATTTACCCGAATTCACTGAAATCGCTACCACGGCGTAAACGTTTGCAATTAAAACAAAAAAAAAGTTGAATACGCGATTGTAACTCTTAATAAAAGAAGCGATTTAAATTTTAAAAAAAATAATTACAAATTTGAATATCACCAAATACCTGCGTAGGGTCAATTTCACACAGCGGTAGTCACACATAACTTACTGTGAGTTTTTTTTTTTTTTCATAGTCTTTATTCAATAAAATATATACATCATTACAATATTAATACATTATAAAAAAAAACAAAGCTTTTAAATATATGTTGTCCCGATAAACTATTCAATAATTGTTTGAAATCGGGTGCTCAGACATTACTTTTAATTAATAATCAAATAAAAGAGTACAGACATACTGTAAACGTATAAAATAATGAACGTACTCGTAAATTATTTTGTTTTTGATGCTTGAAAAATATTATTAAGAAGAAAAAAAAACTCAACAAAACTAGATAAAATGGTTTTGAGAAAAAATTTTATAAGTATTAAATAAATTTTTATGAGTAAAATAATACAATTAAAATAGAAAAATAACCATTTACTTGGATATATTTTAAAGATAGAAAAAATTTAAAAAGTGTGTGCTCATAAATGTAATCAAAACAAGATAAAATATAAAATAAATTAAATCGGAAATTTAATTCATATCGTTGATGCTTATAGTATTCAATTTTTTTGTAACCCATATTTATTTATTTAATGCCAGGAAAACGCAATAAAGTGACTTGTTCCCACTTAATTTCCTATTGCAGGTTTTTCACCCAAGAGTAGTCCCTGAATAAATATTTTATAAATGCAAAAAAATAAAATAAATGAGAATCCACCCTAATGTTGGGCCTACATCTTTGATGAACACATACTTGTACCCTTCAAAAACGTGCACAGAAATAACTTATTTAAGTATATCAACTATGTGTGCCTAATCTCAACTGAAGATAATTTACCAATAGATTAATCTTCCACTCAGCTTTTTCAAATACAATATATAATTAATTAACTTAAAAAATAACGTATTTATAATAAGATTAACAAGACGTAAATCAACACAAAATATTTGTCCTATAAAGGGTTAATACAGAACTCACTGTGAACGTCGTTATTTAAGTCAATGGTATAATCGATTACTTAACTTAGTCGCGCAGCGTTTTCAAAGACGTTACGTACAAAATTTCAACGCTTATCCGTAAGGATTTTAATGTCAGCTATGATAAATCTTTTTTTTTACAGGAATGTTCTTTTTGGCCGTTTTTCAAGACGCAAGGATGAAAGAAAAATCGTTTGATCTTTTCTCCTTGCAAGAATCTAATACATCATTAATTTGATGCAATAAATTATCCAGATCGTTAAAATACATGTATGTTTAATTAAAAACTCTGAACAAAAGACAAAAGAATAGGTGATTTGTTCAAATTCAGTTTCGTTTTCAGTAAAAAAAAATTTTTTTTCAAATCCTGAACAAAATTTACAATGGGAAAAGAATCGTATTTTTAGAAATATCACCTTTTAAAGAGACACATTATTCTAAGCTTATTCCAAGTTATAAGTTCATCGAAAGATTACGTATATGTTATGTTATTTGCGAATTGTTTTAATACGCCAAACTAATATCTAATGTACCGCCCTTCCAAGCTAAATGGCAGTATCTAGCAAAAATATTGAGCAAACGAATTGAGTATCTTAAAATTTCTTCGTTCTCAACAATTTTACATCGATATATAGGGGAGTTAATGGGTTTCCTCATTAAGGTTTTAAAAAAAAAATTTTTTTTAATATTTATTGTTCAATACGAGTAAGTCCACTTATATTCAACATTGTCACATACATACAATACTCACACACTCATACACCCATACACACATCATCATCATCATTCCATGTCCGTATTTTAGTTGGAGCATATGGTATTCACAAAGAGCCTCCATGCATCTTTATTGGCTGCCAACTCTTTTGCGTCCTCCCAAGGCATGTTCTCGTCCCGAAGTTCTGACATAAACATACACCCTCACACAATATAAATATATTCACTCACCCTCACTAACATGTTCAATAATAAAATTGGTATAGTAAACGAGTACTAATAAATACAAGCATAAAGAGTATTATGTTATTATAAAAGTTATCCTCATAATGTAATTGAGACACATTTTATGTATATATTTATACCGACATATTGAAACCATTGTATAAATTCCATTGTGTATTTTGTTTTTCTAATAAATTTTTAAAAATAAGTAAAAAAATATTATTAATATTTAAAGCATTAACTTTGTGGTCAAACATTTTAATTAATGTTATTAACTATTTGTATATAGCCAGAATATTTTCATAATTTAATCAGTGCATGTTTGTCCTTATCAGTGCATGTACTTATTAAAACGCATGTCGTTTTGGTTTTATATTGTTGTGCAACAACTATGGTGAAGGTGTATAGTGGGTTTCGCATGTTGGTTTGCATGTTGGTTTAATTGGTGTCCTGACGGATGGATCTTTTTTGTGTCGTTTGTTTGTTTCTTAACGCGATGTTTCAGATTTGATTCCAAACTGGGTCAAAATAAAACATCTGTACTGATTATTCACTTGGCTTGGGATCTGAAGCATGTCTATACATCTTATCTTCGTATAGTGCATTTAGAACTGATCAAGCGCCCCGCGCACCGTTAGGTATGCTCGAGCGTATGCGTGTAACCGTGCTAGATAGGAAAGATTATTGAAATATAACTGATTGTTTAAAGTAAGAAACATTTTTATTATAATCTCAATTGAAATAATTTTTTTCTTTTATAAAATAATACTATGTTTGACTGCTGTATGTATTATTTTATTTTATATTAAAATAATCAAATATCTGAGCACTTGACATCAAACTGTTCATTAATAATGATACCAGAATATCTGGACAAAAGGTTACCCATTAAATACCCATAGCTACCTAAATAATGTTTTATGTGTTTTTAATTTCGAATAACGATTTTAATATATTGTAATCACTTTAAAAGGGTGTGTGTAGTTATTAAACAAAGTTTGTATTCAAATAACTGTAACGACTTCTGTCTTAAAGGGATTCCAAATAAATATGAAACCGGGAAACGTGCGGTAACAGTTAAAGACGGCCATTAGTACTATTAGGTTAGTTTAAACTTTGTTCATTACAAGGTTAGGTACTCTCAAACCTCTACATTTAGTTCTAGTACATTCCGTAACATCGAGGGTAGAACCTTCGCGATAACACGTTCATCCTATATCACGGTAGATCTAATTATATGAGCGCGATCAGGAATGAAATTACCATATTTATGTGATAAGATTAATAATTTTCAAGAGATAGATTGTATTTCTATATTTATTTTTGGAACAATAATAAATCACTAAAAAATTTTACATAAGTACATTTAAAACAATGTTTATCTGGGCCAGTAATCATTTTAAACTGTCCACAACATGCGAGTTACAGAGAAATATGGATTTTTTCAATAAAGCAAAAAAATTAGTAACGGTGATAGCCGTTTAATAAAACTGCGTAGTGTAATTTCGCGACACGCACAGATAAATTCAGTATTTTTGTTCCGATAACTTTACATTTTGGACAAACGTTTATATTCTCACGTTATGATAGATGTCACAACTGAAATAAAATGACACTAAATACACATCCAACGGCAAGAGACAAATTTGGCGAGACAGATTCGATCGTAAATTCGTCGCCTTGACGACGCCAACAAAGGGTCAGTTGGCGAGCAGAGCAAGCTTTGTACGTAAGATAGAAGGACAGGTTCCGGGGCAAAATGAGACGCGGATCGCGAAAGAAGTTACAACGAGAGACAAAATAGCACAAGATCATTGCTTCATCGCACGTAATATTGAAATTTACTTTCTTTTAAAAGATAAAGAAAGGTTAAAGTAATGTCCCATTAAAAGAGCTATAATATCGTGTATTGGAGAAGAAATCATTACCTCTAAATATCGGGTTACTTAGACGTGGTAGCTAATAGTTTTATCCAGAATGATATGGTCCATTTTGTAACTTTTTTTAAAGACACGCTTAAATAAACGCTTGTCATAGTTCTGCAGACTAAAATTTTCCACTTGACTTCAGATTACCCAATACCTTTTAAAAATAAGATTTCTTAAGCTATACAATAATAGGAATAATATGTAAAATATTAGAGCCCGTAAAATAATTTAACGAGGATATGAAATTCATGATCTTTAGAAAACTTTTAAAAATTAATTTTATTTTACCTTGAAAAAAGTATCAATAACCCAGTTTGTGATGTTTTACAAAATTTTCTCATTCAGACATAAGGGGAACATCTAGGATCTCCCAGGAGCGTTTTTCTTGCAATAACTTTGTTGTTAATCACCCCATAATTATGAATAAGTATCAAAACTATAAAAATATTTTTCTTTCAAATTTTTTCGATAATAATTCATATACGTCTTTTTTTTCCCCGCCCAAGCAGCAACGACTACAATTCATTGCTCGATAGTTAAATAATTTTTGATACATTGATCGCACATGCGTTTCTTGATATCTTGTCGCTTATTTCCACCAATACCCACAAACATCCGGATTTCATGCATTAAATTTTGCAACTCCCCTTTTTACCTTTCCGCTAACGGGTTTCGTGACTTAAGATGTTTAGATTAGTGTTATTCAAAGAGAGGAGCGCAACGTCAAATAGCATTTTCTCGCATTTTATGAAAAATCTATAAATATTCCAGAAAACTAGAAACATCATGAAACACTTTTGTTAACACTAACATGACAATTTTAATGCATTTTTTTAAAAGTCGTATTTATATCTTTTGAGCCCTGGTATTCTCGGTACCCCCTTAAGAACTAGCGGATTTTTTTCACTTTTTGGCTCGAAAACGTCAACATCGTTTAAGGTAAACATTAATTTTAAAAGATACGCATGATTAAATAATAAATTTAAACAAATGTGTACCATAACATTGAAAAAAATGTTTTATTAATGTTTGATGACAGCTCGTATGATTTATTATTTAAGATTGATTTATGAAAACTTAAGCGAGAAAAATCCGGAAACCAAACAGGAAGCCAGACATAGTAAATGGCAAACCTCATTATATAATAAGTATATCACAGATATGCAACTGATTTATTACAAAGCCACTATGCCGGTAAGACATTGTTGTCTTTTATTGATTTATTTGACGCATAAGTATGCACGTCAATTAGAATTTTATGGCTTCGTTTAAAGAAGAAATTACAAAGTTTTATTATCATCATAATCGATGGAAATATTATTACTATGATAAAATAAAGTATTTTTATATTTCAACGATATTGTCACTGGTTGGTTTGAGGTCATCACCGGAGTTCGTCGAGGTTGCATCCTTGCATCGTTCCTTTTTATAATCCTCATGGACTTCATCCTAAGGAAGTCAATTCCACTAGATCGAGAAACATCAATCTCTTCCTCCGAAAAACTCTGTGAGTATGCCGATGACCTAGAGTATGCCGATGATGCGGTTATAATTGACGATTCTGTCAGAGGCCTTCAGGCCACTGAACATAGTCTAAATAAGTATTCCGCATGCATGGGTTTAAAAATCTATGAAAATGTTGAAAACCGTATGAAGTCTGTCTGAAAATCGGATATTTACTAAGTGAACACCAAATGCAGCCTATTTAACGCCTGTATAACATTAATTCTCGTCGTCGAATGCGAATCGTGGCACCTCACTAGGGCCGAAAACAGCAAAATTCTAAGTTTTGAGACTAGATGTCTCAGAAAAATCTTGGGTAAGCAGCGGTTCGATTTTGTAAGGAATGAGATAATAAGTAAACGGACGCAGCAAACTCCGGTGACAACTGTTATCAAGCGGAGGCGATACGGCTGAGATACTTAACTATGCTTGCCAACTTTACAAGGCATCAGATTTTGACTCCTTGGCACCCACTGCTGACTGTTTGTCGGCAGTTCATGTCAGAACTACGAAATGCGAACCTGACCTTGGAGGATGAGCAGGACCTAGCTGTCGACAGAAATGCCTGGAGGATCTTTGTGGACACCATATGGTCCAACTAGGGAGCGGACGTGGAACGATGATGACAAATTATAATGAGGGTTTTTTTTCTAGTCAAAGTAATATTAAAACAAGTATCTTTTTGGACAAAGTTTTTATCTTTATTTAAACCTTAGGTAAAATTTTGAAAACAAACAATAGTTGTGGATGTTTTTTGCTGATTGTATTTTTTTTGTAATTTAAGCTTTATTACCCTAGCTGTTTTCTGTTCAATATGTTGATAATAGCCATACGTATCGTAAGATTTTTATAATTCTGTGGGTGTTTTGTTTTATGTTCTGATAAAATCATTAAGACCACTTTCATATAAAAAAAAATGTAATAATCCCCTTCTGAAAATACGGTTGATCACAAAAACGGCATTTCTCAATCTTCAGAAAATACCCACAGCACAAGAAAAATCTTACGCTATCGATGCTGATGGGAAGATTTAATACCTACAGAAATCAAGTTCTCTTAAATAAATTCACATGGATAAATACGAGCACATAAATTTTATAAATTAATCAAGAACTCTAAAGAAAAACTTGTTTTAATACAAAATGTCACCAAACATATTCAAAGTTTCAATGAGGTATTATTCAATATTAAATCTGGCTGTTTTCTGCAAAATGCATATTTTAGGTTGTGCGGTCAGCCAGGCTTAAAAAAATCCCCAAAATTAATTTAACACTTGATTGATTTTTAGCAATAAACTACTCTTATATAAATATAAAAGAAAATATTTGATACATAATGACACAACATACATCTAAGTTTTTCTAGGGCTGACCTTTTTCTGCAAAATGCATATTTTATATTATGTTATCGGCCAGACTTCAAAAAAATCACCGAAATTCTTTTAATAAATTAAAAACATTTTTTTTCAAAACTCTAGTCCATAAATGGATAAGTTAAAGACAGGAAGCTGAGGAATTTGTTTCTTATATCAGAATATAATTTTGATTTCATGAAAGTCCTTTCTCATTCTATTTATGTAGGTATGTTTTAATTTTTTTTGTAATAACTTTTTTAATTTTTCCACGTATAATACTTTGATGTGACTTGGCGATTGATGTAAAAGTATGTACTATTATGTATAAAATAAATAATACACTGACACTCCGGAACATGCATGTGGGCTAGTGAAGTGGCTACATCCGTAAATAAAAAGGAAGTGTTATTGAATGTACCTATTGCATAAATGTTTTTTTTGTTAACTGTATATTTGTATCGTATATTTGATTTAATAAATAAATACATATAAATAAATTATTTTCAATGTTATTTTAATAAATGAATTAAGTGATTCTTAACAATATCCCTAAGTAATAATTCAATACACAATGACACAACATGCATCATAGTTTTAATAGGGCTGGCTGTTTTCTGTAAAATGCACATCTTTGGCTGTGTGGTCAGCGAGTTGAACATCGTTAAAAATGGTCAAAACCATAGTTAATATCTTTTTTCTATGTAAAAAAAACAAACGTTTGCATTTTTGATTTTTTTTTCAACGATAAAAACATTCGTCTGTTGTGTAAATTCGATTATTCAGTATTTCCACAAAAGTGCTTTTATCTTAGCTTAACTTATCTGTCTGGCTGCTCTCTGCATTACTACGATCAATTTAACTTGGGATTTAAAAGTAGATAAGATAACTACCACTGAGTTGCTTCGGGTGTCGAAAGCAATAAAATGTCTAAATTTAAGATTGCTACCTGCTTTAGGTCACGTTATTTGAGATCCCGAAGTAAAAGTTTTATGGCATTTGCTATTAAGACTTTTGAGAAGATAATAAAAGACGGCTTATTGCTCTGTAACAGAAGCAGCAGCTTTAGTCCATCAGAACTTTATTTTAATAAGTCGATGAGAATTATTTACACTACACGACTTCAGAACGCGTTTTATAACAATGTAATTTAAGCATTAGAAAATTAAATTATCTTGGAGTTGGTAGGTACTTTTTCATCCTTAAAAGACACAGATTAATAACGAAATGAAATGAAAAAGACCGCTTCAAGTTAAAATATTGTAAATCATATAACTGACAATTAAAAACCAACCGTCCAATATTCATTTTTTAGTGTTTTTTTTAAAACAATGGTGGTTTGAGGGTCAAATTCCATGCCTGTTGTTATTTGTATACGAAATATTTTATTACCTAACGTAAATCTTTTTAAATATAATTTATACCCTTTTTTGCTTTGTTCAAATCTTTACAGACAAAAGAGACAAATACTATCTGAGATGAAGGAATTCAGTTTTAGTGCTAAGTTACGGTCTTTAATGGCAAAAATAGTACATGGAATTCATTTACAACAAAAACATAAAATTTTAATATGCGCTTATAGTAAGAAGTTGTTAACTAAAAAAAAACATCAAAGTTTATTATGTTTTTTTTTTTAATATGAATAAAAAGGGGTCCATGAAACACTGTCAAGTAAAAAAAATGTACTTAATAGAAGTGTAAAAAATATATAATTTTTAATTTCCGCGAAAACGCTTCATTGCATAGGTCTCGTCCCTAGCACGTAACGATTCGGTTAAATTTTCACCATCGTTTGTGACCGTTTAAATTAACCGTCGTATATTTCACGTACCTTAAAATCACGATTGTCAAGGCGTCGCGTCGCTTGTCGCGTTTAAGTGGAGGCGTAGATAGTAATTATTCAATTTCAAAAACTGAAAACCTTTTTCTATAATATCCATATTCATTTTGAAAATACAATTCGTTTTTCTAAATCCATTTCACGTTTATTTTTTTTTGTTTTTAATATTTATTTATTTTAAGAAATAAAATAACATACATAATTGTATCTTTGTTCCCGCAAAGCCGAGGCTTGTCTGCAGGTTCGTCGAGGCTTGTCTGAAAGTTTAATAATAGATGAAGAATATGATATATTTATGTGCACACTTAAGTTTTAATAAGTTTTTGACCATTTTGGTAAATATATTTAGGTTTTTTTCCTCACTATTTTCAACAGGTATTAAATTAAACAGTTTTGGTACAACACACCCCATTGTTCTATCGCCATAGTAGTTCTTCTGTCGTGGCACCGTCAACTGCTGTGCCATTACTTGTCGGGTCACGATCTGGTGGGTTACTTTGGATTTAAAACTGCAATCGAACAAATGATCCATCACTATCTTATACTCGCTATGTTTGTTAAAAGGCAAAACGTTTACATAATTCAATATCATTTTTCTATTGTCTTTTGCCTCAGTCTTTATTTTTACAGGTACAATAGTTAGGTAAATTTGTACTTGTAGGTTCAAGACTCTGTCGGTATTTAACGGTATTCGGTATATTATACAAGGAACTATTCATAGCAACTTTACTGGGTACAAAAACTTCATCCTTTAGGTGCCACAATCGAGATATCTCGCGCATTGTACTTCATTGTGATTCGGTTGAGATTCTTCTGATTGAATATTTTTAGGCGTTGCCTAGTATGAAGGTTGTATTTTGCGGTTTATGTAATAGCTGCGTTACATTCACCATTTTGTCTAATGCTCATGATTTCCACATATACTGAATCGAACCCGAGACCTCTTGCATGGTAGGCAAACGCACTGACCAATTCACCACGAGGCCGAGGTATCTAATTAGGGAATCAAATTATCAATTCTAGTTTCATGTGAAGAATAAACATCGCCGTGTCGCGATGTTTACATCCAGAAAGCTAATCTCAAATTCAAAACGTCGCTACATTATTTCCTGTTATACAGACTTCCGTAACTTTCCTTGACACTTCTACATTCCATTTTCTGGAGACGTTTAGTACACCCGCAACTCTATACGCAACTCAACTGTATTGGTAAAAATATAGAAAAGAGTATTTAGAAAATATACGTTATACTCGTATTAGGAAATACAGTTTTTTATAGAAATATTTCGTTATCTTTTTATATATATAATTCCTCTGTACGTGTGATGTCACTGAACTCCTCCTAAACGGCTTAACCAATTTACGTGTGGCGCTGTGCGTGTTCGTGGATATAGAAATCTTCAATATAATATGTAAAAAAAGAAGTAAGGAGCATAAATGATTTATTCATCTATCTACCAGGGTTGCATTCGAAGAGAATGCATTTTCAAAAAAATGGAAAGATGTTGTTTTTTTGTGTATAAAAAAGTTTGTTTTTGAAGATTTACAAACAACATTAGTCTTTTGTGGATCTTAATCAAATTCTTTCTTTAAATTCCTTATTATTTTTATTATTGAATTTTTGGTAATACTCAAATAATATCAAATTCAATACATTTTTAAAAATTGTATTCCTACATGAGTACACCCCTCTGTTGGTAAGAAGACCGGAGTTTGACGTTTGCAAAAAGAATGCCATATTTGAAAAAATGATTATTTTATGTTTTGGAATTTAACCATAAACTGATACCTACTTAAAATCAATACTTTTATATTGTAAATTTTTAGTTTTTGTATTTAATCTCAAACAAGTACCTAGGTACCTATTTATTAATGAAAAGTAGTTTTCCTTTTATATGGACAGTTTTTGCAAACTTTCACCGCACACTCTGGTATTTTTCTTTTAATTTCTTTTGGTTTCGATTTTAATGTCAAAATCGCGTCAAAATCGCGTCAAAACTCGGCTGGAGGTTAAAGAATGACTAAATTTGCGTTGGCCATGAGTTGGGTGTCATAATTTTAGAGGGCTAAGAGTAATACGCAGACTGGCTTTTTTTCATTAACATGTATTCACATATTTTCTTCCTAGATTATGGCACTAGAGCAGTGATTTTTGAATGATTTTGATTTCAGAACGACGAAGACTCTTAGGCCCGGTCGTTTGATCGTTAATAAAAGTGGAGTTTTACTATTAACTTTACATCTTTCATTATATCTGTGTTCATTTTACGCCGGTGTCTCTCGGGACAGAACCCCAGCGTAAAACGACGTTTACCTGTACTTTTAAGCATGTTGTCCAAATGTATATTAAAATATATGTTCCTGTTATATTTTTTATTGTTTGTATTGTTTAATAATATGCATGCTTCCACATTCCATTATCCCAACCCAACACACGGCTCTCGGCCCCATAGAGTAAAGGATACGTTATGATTTTATTTCACACACATAACTTAATTCTTCATCCGGATAGAATACATACCGAAAAAACAAATTTTTTGTTTTGTCACAAATTAAACTACCCGGTACATGTTTAAACGGTCACAAATTATATAATTGCCAAATTTGCATCCCCTCCCATTCAGCAGCTGGAGTAAAATGACTGACCTAAAGCTTGCATTGTTTTAGTAGTGCCTTGAGCGTGGGCTGAGATAAATGAGTTTGAAGTGCGCCTCACACCCAATTTCAGAGTTTGTGGGAAATTTTCGGGCACAGACAATACCGAAAGATATCCCGAATTAACTCTCGTGTGGCTGTGATATTACAGTAGACAACATATGATATAATACTTGATTTATCTCTCTTATTTTAAAAATAATGAAATAGTAATTTTTTTTATCTTCAAATGGATATTTTTACTCCGGATTTGGAAAGTAAAATTTTTTGAACTGTGCTGAATTTTGATACAAAAACTAATTATCCTCGCTATAAGAATAAATGTGACGCCAATACGGCGATACATTTGTATAAGGGGGAGCACAAAGATAGAACTCATAACAAGGAAGACAAAAACGCTGTTTTTTGGCCGGTGTTTGGGTAAAACAGATTCAATTGGTTAATGGTAGTGATGTGGGACTGACGCATGCAAGAACACTTCGTGTTTTTTTTGTTATAACAAGACTAAATCATATAATCATTTTTAAATATTATGGAAAAGAAATGATGGAACAGTATGTCTCCATGTTTTCTTTTTTTCAAATGTCTGAACTTTAGAATATTGCGTATTTTGTTTTTGGTAACACGATTTTGCATCACCGCGCGCAAAAGGAATTATTTACCACAGTCTTAAGAGTCAATAAAATGCATATTAAATAATGTTTGATTATGTGATAAAGGTTTCAGCTCTTTTACTTCACAAAAGTCAACAGATGGAAGAGTTGAGGAAATGTGGATGTTGAAACATGGGCAGAATGGTGAATGTTACACTGTGTAAAGTGGCTACTTAAACCAGCCAATGACAGGTCATAAGCCCTGTAAATGCCTAGACTTCCATATTCCCTTCTCAAAAATGTTTTCCCTCTCTGTTGAAATAAATTGAAATATGCATATTAAATGCCTAAAATTTGAATTATTTTTACATATTCACTCTAAACAAATAAGTTTTTACAAATAAAATCTCAGTTTACTTCGATTTAAAAAAAATCCTTTTTTGTTTCTTTTTCACATAATATCTAATGAACATGAAATAATCGTATTAAAAAAAAATGATAGTAAAATGTATATCGCAGTTAATGTGTGCAAGAAAATAAAAATAAAGAAATATAAAATGATAAATAATGTTATTTTTAAGTTATCTGTTGGTAATTTAATTTCGTGTTTCCCACACCCAGTTCATTCACCATGTAGTGTAAAAATGGTTCGTTGACGCCAAGCCGGGTTGAAATAAAATCAGTCTTATTTTTTAGAAATTGTATTTTACCTTAAAACACCGAGAGACTAAGGTCTTTATATTGTGTGAAACTGACTCGTAAACATTCTCCCTATATCCCGTCTAGAAACAAGATAAGTATAGTGTAGTACTTTCTTGTTTGAGATTTATTCTAGTCTTGAAACAAGAACATAAATAAGTAAAGACTAAAGCAGGTACTCCGGAATTTCTGCAGGGAATACAAACACTACATCATGTGTTTTGAAGGATAATATATAAAATCAACTAACATTGCCAATATAAAAGGGAGAATACTTTACAAAACTAACGAGATTATTGGAGAAATTTTTCAATTCAATTCAATTTATTTATTTTAAATAAAACGTATACACTCTCTTAATACCCATTCACAATTCCTTTTTCTTCTCTAACTCATATAGTGTCCATGCGGCTCGACTGTAGAATCATCTCCCATCCACCATTAAAGATGTTACTACATTATCTCTGTTTAAATCACGTCTGAAGAAATATCTCCTTTCTCTTTCTTAATCTCTCCTCCTTTACTTTTTCCTCTATCCTCTTTTTTCATTTTTCCCATTGTGTAATAGTTTTGATTTAAAGTAATTTATAAAAAAATACGTTTATTTCTATTTTTATATATCTTTAGATTTTTAATATTTTTTTTCTATTAAATATGTTCTGTAACTTGAATTATAAAAAAAAAACTTTTACTTCATTGGTTGGTTGAAAGAAATTGCCATTTGGCAATAAGCCCACCAATGTTCGAATAAAATTATGTTCAAAAAGTTAAATAAATACATTACAAACATATATTCAATACGTACATATTATGAAAAAGAAAAAATTACATAAAAGAGACTCATGTCAAAATAGTAGGAGAAAACTGCTCCGGAAAACCCCTTCGGATACATGGAGCAAATCCAGAGTGATGTTGTGCAGCATAGCAGTAGCCCTTCCAACAAGCATTACCATAGGCAGGTTGGTCCTGTATATCGGAATATGAAACAATCTATGCTGACGTTGTCTTAAGTAATTATCAGGAAAATCAAGAAGGAAGCTCTGTGTTTATTTCGACATGTAGAGCGAATGGACAGCGAAAAAACGGCTGAAAAGATTAACGATGCGAGCCGCATGCGGCTCCTTAGCCCCTCGAGTGCGGCTCAGCGCAAGTTACACTTTTGTCAAATTTATTTAGTCTACAGGTTCTATAGAAGAACTTCTAGGACTATTGTTTTTTTAATTATTGAGGATATTCCAAATACTGTAGTCAAATGCATGAAGAAGCATCATATTAAACTTGATGAAATTATTTCAATTTGGAGCAGCAGATGGAGCTAAAAGTACGAGTATGACCGAAGTGAAAACGGTTTTTTTCAATTTTCGAAGAAAAAATCAATAACGAGATACTTGTTTACCATTGCATCATTTATCGAGAGGCAAAAAATTTCAAATGTTATGGATCTGGTGATCAAGATTGTCAACCTAATTATTTTCGTTAAATATCCTTTACATCGCTTGTTTAAAGAATGTTTACTTAATAACAGAGAGTGAATACGGAGATCTTCATTGCATAATAAGGTTCGTTGGCTTTGAAGAGGAAACAGATTAAAACGAAAATAAATTTCGCTCTCAAAATAAATATTCATCGTCCTAATGCTGATCTTTGGCTCTTTTTACTAATGAGTTTACCGACCACTGGTTTAGCTCAAAGCCTTATGTTATCTTGTTTATATATTGTATCTATGTATATTATAAATATTGTTTATATATTGTAGACCTTTATTTTACGGCCCTTGTTTGTCTTTGCTACATAGTTATATGTTTTTTTTGTTCAGTTTCTAGTACATACGTTTCTTCATGTAACTCTAATAATTGGCTTAGGCCGTATAACAATATAAATAAATAAATGAACAAGTTCAACAAACGCTTGAAGGTGGACAAGTGGACATGTCAAAAGTAGATACAATCAGCGTGCGTGCTTTAGAAGATTTATAAACGTAGAGGAAGCGAGGTCTGTGTGCAAATACAGAATATTGTGTTATTACATATATTATATTTTGCCTATCTCTACGGAAAAACGATGACTGAATATTTATTTGTATTATTATGTTGACTGTTTTTTTATATTAACTGCTACAAATCAAAATAAATATTATTCAATATGCATGGAGTTATATTTTTCTTTGGTTTCTCAAATAAGACTTTTCTGAGGGTTCAAAGCAAAAACTTGTAAATACTTTAAACATTTTTTATTTAAACATAAAGATAAGAACGACCCTAGAATATCACATTTTTTCTTGTGAAAGTAAAAAATATTCCAGTAATATTCAGTATTTAATAAAAAGACTTACTCTAGTTGCGATTAATTTTATATTTCTATAAATACGCCCAATAATTCTTAATTTAACCGAAGTCAGGGATATTTTAGTTCTGAATGGTAATTACTCGAGTTTTGATAAGAAAATAAAAAACGAAATACAGCAAAGATCTTTCCTATGATGAAAAGTAAAGTGAAATAACGGGAAAATCCTTTGGAAAACTCTTTGACTTTAGATTTCTTTAAAATATTTATTCCGTTTGAAGCGCTCGCTTATGGCGTTCATTGCAGTATTTTCCAGGTTTTAATTTATTTACTTAACGGTCAATCTATTTCAGGAAAATGGGTTTACTTTGTGACTATTCCGTTCCTAAAAATATATTATTTTTATTTTAAAACGTTTATCGCTTTTTGTAAAACTACTTCTATGAATTAAGCTTTTCATGTACATGCGAAAAATAATAAAGAAACTCTTCATTATAAGTTCATTAAAAAATTATTAGTTTACGGTACTTTGAAGGTATTTTAGGAAAACAATTTTTTTTCCGTATTTCAAATTATACGAATCTGGTGGTAATGGTTTAAAATGTTTATTTTACTATTTTTTAAACACTAATTTATTTAATTAACTCAATATGGTACTATAAAAATGGTTTTACACAAATAATACTACATGTTCGTTTTTTTAAATGATTTCTCCCAGTATATTCCAGTTTTAACTTTCATCCGCTGATTCGGGGCATTTGCATACTTTTTTTTTTGTCGCTGTTAAGAGTAGAAGTTAATACAAAACAAAGAGTCAAAAAGTTGAAAAGTCGTTGAAATTTTCTTGCGATATGTGTTTACTCTTTTTATTTATTTATCATTGTATGTACCCATGCAGGTATTCGATGTCCAATGTTTATGTAGGTACTTACCAGTTGTGAACAAGTTTATTCATAAACTGAAGTACTACGTATTCAAAAACAATCCTTACAGAAAGTACGTTATAATTGCATGGGTCGGGATAACTTAAGTATAGTGACATTTGAATGTACTCATGTTTTTGTAATATAAGCGTGCAAATAATGAATACTCTTTGCAAATATTATCGAGGTAATATTTATTACTTTCTCACATAACTTCAATAACTCCGAGAAAATACTGTTTTACTTCACAAAAATCATTAAGTTGTATCTTAAATAAAAAACTCTTCTATTATTATGGACAACTTCTACAGCGCCATTTTTATAATATAATCCCACAAGGGCGCTTTACATATACATGAATATTGATTTTAATCTGTTTTATGAAAAACATATCTAGCACATTTTAGATCCTAATTAACTGTGACCCGAAGAGCCGATCAACTTAGGCCCTTGGGGCCGATTTACTAAAGCCAAGATGACACATTCGTTTAGGCCAGTAGGGCCGAACTCACTAGTGTGTTCTAGTCGGCAACAGCTGTTATTTTAAATTACAGATTCTTCACTATTTAATTTTAATCGCTTACTAACCTATCTTTTTACGTAGATATTAAAAATATTTTATATTTTAATTTTGTGTAGTTTTGGTAACATTATTCTGGGGAAATTAATATTTTTGATTACATTAAGATTACTCTGAACAACAAAAATAAATTGTGAGGTCCAATGGGGTGATGTTTCTAGGTGCCCAAGATTCTTATTAACCAAGATCCGAATGGCCGATTAACTGAAGCCCGTTGGGCAAACATAACGAGGCCCGGAGAGCCAAAACATGAGGCCCAAATGGCCGAATTTTTTAGCGTTTAACAGTCGGCAATAGCTGACTGTTGCCTTCTATACTGTGTTTATTATTACTGGAATTTTCGGATAAACAAACCAGCCGCGTAATATACGACAGAGAATGACCCATTTCACACGTATTGTCCAAATCTAGACGGCAGAGTAAAATAACGGTGAGTTGACGTTTATTTTATTCTTTTGTATTTATTTTGATTTACTTAGCGGCTTTTCGAAGGCAAAAATTTTGTAAAAGGAAAACGAGGGAAGATTGGTCGGCAGCATGTTGTATTAGATATTAAAGCATTTACCTGGCATTGAATAAATACGTATAATAAAAAAGTTATAATGATACTGTAGCAGGCAACACCAACAGCCGTGAAGTTGGCAGGTCCGAACCTTGTTTTGGCCCGCAACGCGTCGTCCGCAGCAACGTCAGCCTGCACATCGAAAGAACTCGACACATTTCATCTTGATAGTTCGTGTTACCTAGCCGACAGCTCTCCACCAGTGCTCGCTCTTGTAAATTCTTTCTGTACGAAAAAATAGGATGTAACTCGTGTGTAACTACTTAGTAAATAACTTCAATTGTAATCCACCTTTCTCATTTAACCTCAAATTGGCTCACACGCACCCATCCTAAAATACAACAAACGTTAATCCACCCTATGTTATTTTATTATGCCGTGTGGATTTCTGACATGGTGTGAAACGGGCCAATCCGGTGATATAGTTCTCACGTATTCAGCAGTCCTGTCTCCGTGAATGTACTTTATTCAATATAATTGATTTTTGTGAGTGATTATATAATTTTGCCGTGGGTCGAAGATTTTGTACACATCTATTCTACTAATTTGAACCCTTCTTCATTTAAACTATTATAAAGAACAATTAAGCGTTATATTCTTGGCAACTGACTTAAATAATTTATTCACTTACTGAAGATAACGAACACTTGGGAAATTATTTAATAAACGAAAGATCTTTTATTCATTTCGTCTAAGCGTGGGCGTGGGTGTAAGTCATTCTTGAATACTTTTATAAAAATCAATTAAATAAGTGAAATACAAAATATCTAAATATTTTTCGAATTTTTATCTCGTCTTATTTAGTAAAAACGCAAAACCCACGATACTAAAAGCTCTCGTAACATCAAAATTAACTTCTATTGATTTCTGTAGAATGTCATTTTATATATTTTTTTAATTGCACGTGTGATTATGATTTTTTCATTAAAATGTATAAATATTTATAAACGTAAAAAGTTTTCAAATACATTTTTTCAAATTGAAAGTAAAACAATGGTTTGAGTTGGACCAAATTTTTTTAAACAAGAACTGAATTTAACCCCTTTGGGAGCTATCAATATTAACATATTACAACTGAGATGGAAAACATTTTAGAGAATGGAATATGGAAGTCTAGGCATCTACAGGGCTTATGTCCTGTCATTGTCTGGTTTAAGTGACCACTTTACACACTGTTGAACATCAACTATTCTGCCTATATTTGAACATCTATATTCCTCCAATTCTTCCATCTGCTGAAGATTGTGAAGATATAGAGCCTAGACTTATTAATTCCCTTCTCTAAAATGTTTTCCATCTCTGTTGTAATATTTTAATATTAACAGCTCTCTAGGGGTTGGTTAGTTCTTGTCTCCAAAAATTTGGATAAACTCAAAACACTGTAGATGAATCCACCTGGTCCAGGAAGAAGTATAAAAAAATATATAGGTTTACAGGCGTTGCCTAGTATGTGAGTGAAATAATTGATGAAAAGATGAATCTCTAACACATCTATAAAGGTTTCAGCTCTTTAACTTCACAAACATCAACAGATAGAAGAATTGAAGGAATGTATATTTATTTATTAAAGCGCCCTGTTAGTTTTTACGTGTTTTACATACATAAATACATATAAAGATTAACCTGTATTTTACACAAAAGAAGCAAAACATAAAAATGTTTTTAAGTAGAATAAATATGAAGAAAAATCATTTTTATATATTAGTATAAAATATATGGGTATACAATACATATAGTACATATATATTTAATTGGAGTAGAGAGAACAAAAGTGCATTTTTAAATATAAAGAAAGAAATGTATTTTACACAAAAATAGAAAAAAATACAAATGAATTAAGAAGAGTAAGAAAATAGTATACATATGAAAATAATCGTCTTTACATATTAGTTAAATATATCATTTATTTATCATTTATTATTTATTTATTCTTATTTATGTATATTACATAATGGAATATCTTAATTCATACATGTAGAAATAATAAGGTAAAATTAGGTATATATAAAAAAAAACACATTAGTATACATAATATCCAAAGCATAATATGTTAAAAAAGTAAGAGAATCTTGTAAGAGAAACTTGTAAGGAAAAACTCCCCCAGAGACGTGAAAAATGACAATGTCCAAAGTGATATTGTTCAACATAGAGATAGCCCTTCCAACAGGCATAACCATTGGCAGGTTGGTCCTGTATATTGGAATGTGAAACAGTCTATGCTGACGCTGTCTAAGGTAATTATCAGGAACATAAAAGCTAATGCTCCGCATAATTTCAGGGTTGTCAATAATACCGCGCAACAATCGATAGAAGTGCGTTGTTAAATACACATTCCTTCTAGTCTTCAAACTGCTGTAACCATGCATACCCTGGAGAAACTCAGTGGGATAAAGCCATGGATAGTATCCGGGTATACATAATAATACATACATATGTCGCAGTGAAGAGAACAGAAGTTCATTTTTTTGTATAAGTTGTATTAAAACAATCTTAAATTTAGAAGAAGTAAAAGTAATTTAAATGTTCAAATATAGGTAGAGTGGTAAATGTTACACAGTGTGTAAAGTGGCCACTTAAACCAGCCAATGACAGATCATAAGCCCTGTAGATGCCTATACTTCTATATTCTCTTCTATAAAACGTTCTCCATCTCATTTTAATAAATATTACCATTTTTACGGAAATCTATGACGTTCTCTTAAATCTGTCTAATTTTTTGTTGCAATCTTGTTTTTGTCTAAGTAAAAAAAGAATATTTTGTTTTTTTTTTACCGTTTGTTGTTTCTACATTTTTTCATGAAAACGCAATATGTTTTTTTTTCTTTTACTCTTTATTATAAATAAATCGAGAATGCAAAGGTGTTTCAAAATAAATATTTTTGAAAATTGGTTAAACAGTCAATCAGTTAAACAACGAAGTTAGATTTTTTCTATATTGCAGGAATAGCAACCCCGTAACAAAGCATCGTACTTTTCTAAATGATCGCCTTTTACAGTCCACAGAAAACCTACGTTGTGAATTTATTTACACGAAGCCCGGGACGGAAAAGAAATTTATTATGTTTTGTTTCTTGTCGTGACTACCAACCCACAACGTTTCACCCTTGTTGGTACTTTTTTCATTCCTCTACCTCAACCGGGTATTTTCCTACAAGGCTTTGTTTTGGTTTTCACTGCTTGTTATATTCTATCTCGGTATTATCAAAGCTTAGAGCATGCAATATTGCCTGAAATCGTTGAAACCAGTTTAAAGGCAGAATGTTGTATTACATTTTTTAATTTTCATCCAAAGATGCTCAAGTAAAAGAGGGTTCGAAAATCCAATAACCGTGTATACTCAACAACTGGATATTAAATTCATAGTAAAAGAAAAAAACTGCGTCTGAAAAAAAAATCATTTGAGAGTGCAGTAGACAAACAAAACTAATTTTGGGCTAGCGTCTGAAGCGTATGACCGATTACCTTTTCTTTATGTAATCGATGTACTTTATTTTTGTTTATCTACATATCACGATTTAAAAAAAAAACAATAATCAGACGATGATTATATCATAATAAATTATTCATGCACGGAAAAAATATGTATTTATTCGTTTATTCAATATAATAAATTAGATTCTGTTTTCAACTCTACGGTATGATTATATTAAAGAACCTTGATAATATACATGGATTTTCATTGACTTTAAACTGGGTCCTACATGACCACTGAATTACAAGATATACTACAAAATAACACCATTAAATAAAATATGCTTAACTCTTTCAGCCTGGGTGTTCATTCAAATTTACACAAATTCTAAGATTGTTTCTACTCTCGTAACTTATTCTTTCCACGTCCGCTCCTAAGTAGAACATGTGGACACCACCGGTTGCCTCCGGGAGACCCTATCGCCAGCCAGCATTTTCGGTTCCTCCCATGTCAATCCAGCGCCCCTTAGTTCCGCAGAATAAAGTCGAAAGATCGTGATCAACGGCCTTCCAGGACGGCGTGAGCCTACAGGTTTAAAGAATATGCAACTTGGGATTAGGTTCTCCTGAGGCATGCGCAGCACGTGTCCAAGCCAGGTTTACCACCGCATCCTCAAGTTGCTCGTTATAGGAGGTTGGTGCGTCTGTGCTCGGACTTCAATGGTAATTATAAAACCGAACTAACTTATATCTGATATTCTTCTTAAGCACTAACTCTCAAAACTCAGAAGTTTGGTGTTTTGAACTCTCGTAACTACCAAAATTAAAAAACGGCGAGTTTGATTTTTAATTACTGGAACCCTTAGAGACGTCTCTACTTGTGTAGCAAGTATGCGTCGGTAATCAACATTTTACAGAAATGTTCGACTTTTACTGCTAGCTCTATTGTCATTTCGTTCATTCTGGCTAGTTTGTTTATTTTAGGGGTGTCTCCGGTCATCCTTATTCGACGATGTTTTGAGTATATCCAAATGTTTGTAGATAAGCTTGATTTTCTCCCAACTATAAGATATTATAATTGTTATACGAGGTATCATATCGGGTACATATATATGAATAAATAAATGATAAATCATAGTTTTCATTATAAATCTTTAAAGTATTTATCGAACTGGTCAATTGTGATCACTTGCGCCTGGA
Source organism: Micrasema longulum (assembly GCF_059751315.1). Taxonomy (NCBI): domain Eukaryota; kingdom Metazoa; phylum Arthropoda; class Insecta; order Trichoptera; family Brachycentridae; genus Micrasema; species Micrasema longulum. Next base: position 474,023 of record NW_028278966.1, read on the forward strand.
TTCAGGCAAAAGATTTCTTCAACAATGTTTGATTATGTCCAAATGCTTGCAGACTGGCTAGATTTCCTCCCTTGGGAGTTGTTCATATTTAAATTCATTTCAACAGAGAGGGAAAAAAATTTGAGAAGGGAATATGGAAGTCTAGGCATTTACAGGGCTTATGACCTGTCATTGGCTGGTTAAAGTGGCCACTTTGCACACTGTGTAACATTCACCATTCTGCCCATGTTTGAACATCCACATTTCCTCAACTCTTCCATCTGTTGACTTTTGTGAAGTAAAAGATCTGAAACCTTTATCATGTGGGTGAGATTCATCCGGCTGAGCCAAATCACCTACTAGGCAACGCCTGAAAACAATTTTTCAATTTTTATACTTCTTCTTTTACCAGGTAGTAATTCAACAATGTTTGATTATGTCCAAATGCTTGCAGACTGGCAGGATTGGCAAACAAAAATTTTTCCCTCTCTGTTGAAATGAATTTAAAAAGATTTCTTACCTAGACATTTAAAAACTTTTCATGATGTGATGCCATTTGGTTACTTCCGCCTTAACAACCGTATGATCAAAACAGTTAAGTAGGTACTTAAAATTTGAAAGGTGTTTAATCAATTGATAATTATGAATTATTAATGATTGTTAACATTTGGGTAATTATCACACATGTGAGTTTGCGATTTCCTAAAAACGCCACAGACACAATATTTCATTACTTTGGTTTTGAGACTATTAGAATCACGGTACCTACTTTTTTATCAGATTAAAAAAAAATAGCTTTCTTACATCATATAAAATGTTGTGACTGACCGATACATCATTTTTAGCTGATACCGAAACGGAATTTCGATTTCTGTACTAGTTTCGGCCGAAACTTAAACTTCTTTAAATACATTCAAAGTCACTTTAAAACGCTTATAATTAAGTGTTTTTCTTTTTAAGCTTTACGAATCCATGAAAATAAGTGTAAAATAAAACAAAAGGCATAACAATGTTTGAGTATGTCCAAATGCTTGCAGACTGGCTGGATTTCCTCCTTATGGAGTTATTCATATTTAAATTTATTTTAACAGAGAGGGAAAATATTTTTGAGAAAGGAATATGAAAGTCTAGACATTTACAGGGCTTATGACAAGTCATTGGCTGGTTTAAGTGGCCACTTTACACACTGTGTAACATTCACCATTCTGCCCATGTTTGAACATCCACATTTCATCAACTCTTCCTTCTGTTGACTTTTGTGAAGTAAAAGAGCTGAAGGAAGGTATCATATAAGATTGAACTTATAAAATTTTTATTTTCATGTATACATTTTTAAATAATCAAAGAAAATATATTTTTTAAAAAGAACAGTAAGCAATTGTAAATTGGGCGGAATTAGGACAAAGATGCATGAAAAGAGGAAAAGAAGGGGAAGGGAGATGTAAAATTGTACATTTTTATTGTTACAATGTCTATTAAGTTACTTAACGCATTTTTGGTGTCAATTTTAAATCTGACATAGTGATGTTTGTGTAGTCTATGTTTTTAAATTTTGTATTGTATACTGAAAAATTCCCACGAAAAAAAGCATTTTTAACATACGATGTTTTACTTTTTGGTACATAAAACCGGTGGTACTGTCTACAAATCGTGCCGGAACATGTATTGTTATAAAACTAAGTAATTATTCACGGTCAACTATTTCTGTCATAATTTTGTGAAGCAGTAGTTGGTCCGCACACACTCTGCGGTCTATAGAGAAGTGATTCCATGGTAGGGGGAAGCGAGAGTTGATACATAAGAAATACCCGTTTTGTATTTTATTTTTTCTATTCTTTTATTGTATTTCCTTCTCTACTAACTTAAGATATTCGTGCACAATACAGCCTTGCATTGTTAGGCGTTTGATTCCAAACATTGTCCCGAAATATTTTGTTCAATCTGAATCTACATATTTACTTCCCTTCCGAGTCAAATACTAAACAAGATTAATCTTGGTTTCTCATGAATATCTTACGCAGTACAACAATATGAAAGATAACATATATACTCGTATTATAATATTTGCCTTCGAAATATATTATATAATTTTATTTCGACATATTATACTACTTCAGCTTCCTACATTGATATTTATAATGTTTATAAAATAAATAATATAAAACAGTGTGTTTTTGCACACTTATATTTTTTTTTCTACTGACCGGTTTCAAAGCTACAGTTTATCGAGGTATAATTACCGAATAAATCGTATCTTTTTTTATTTATTAGGGTTTATTAGATATTAAATCGAAATAAGTGGAGCTCATAGGTCAAGTATTTTTGTCATGTTGTTCTTGTAAAGATAGGAGGTGTGAAGTGAGATAGATATAATCTTGAAAACTAGACAGGAGTGAACTAAAGGAAATATTGTTTGTTTGTTTTTTTTGTCATGAATCTTATTATGAAAATAAAAACGTTTTGTATCGATTTAATTATAATGAATAACAAAAAAGTAAGTGATTCAAATCAATCGAAACTTGCCCTCGTGGTGTAATGGTCAGCGCGTTGGCCTACCATGCAAGAGGTCTCGGGTTCGATTTCTGACATGGTTGATTTGGAATATTTATTTAAAAGGGTGTTTTCACACTAGAATATTTCATAGACCCAGGATTGGTACCTGAAGCGTAAGACTGATCATCTTACCTTCATGTAACAAAAAAAATATCAAGATACGCTGCGATTGGTTTACCAGTGCAGTGCTCTATGCACCATTATGTGCAGAACGGGAATGATGATGAAGTGATTCAAATAAATACATTTATAATTATTTATTATTGGGTATATTTGCGAAATTATAATGTTGGTTTGTTTTTAAATTTCAGTAAAGTGCTCTGACTCGACAATAATTCTGTAGAGAGTTGAAGCTTTTTTGAATTAATAAAAAATGTTGTGAAATAAAATTCTCTAGATCGGAATATGGTAGTCTAGCCATTTACAGGGCTTATACCTGTCATTGGGTGGTTTAAGTGGCCACTTTACACACTGTGTAACATTCATCATTTTGCCTATTTTTTTTTAAGTAACAAACAGTCGACAATGATATGGTAACATTAAAAAAAATACAGTTTAAAGACAGACCAGCAAAGTTTCTAAATACGAATCATACATATTATTAAATTGTGTTACAAAAAAAAGGCGTGTTTATGTGTATTTGCATGAGAGTAAGTGTAGATGTGTGTTTATGTGTATTAGTGTAGGAGTAAGTTTTCAGGTGTGTGTTTCAAGTGTGAGCATCATTTAATAGTAAGTGGGATCGTATCGCCGCCAGAAAAAAGGAGTCTTAATTTATTTTTAAATAAATAAAGGGGCATGTAAAATATAATCTAAAGATGAAAAAAAGCATTATAGTTAGAGCAAGAATGATAAAGGAAAGAGAGTTGTGCATAGTTAGTGCTACAGACTGGCAGCTGGAACAAATTCTTATTTCTTGTCACGCGAAAGGGGACATTGAGATTAATTTGGGAGAGTAGGTTAAAAGAGTCTACTTTATTATTTAACAATTTATCTAAATAGCATAATTCAGATACAGTGCGTCTATTTTCAAGGGAAAAAAATCAATATTGTTTGGCAGATTGGCTGTAAGTACTAAGTGTTTTTTTGTTTTTATAATCTAGGTATTTAAAAAAATTTCGTTCAACATTTTCAATTCTTTTTTTGTTTGTTATGTATTGTGGGCTCCGCATTATCTCCATCTCCATCTCCAAACTCCACAGAACACTGAACATTCAAATTTCCTTAACTCTTCCAATGCTTCAATGGCTGGTTAAACATAGGCATGTTACATAAGAATGGTGAATGTTACACAGTGTGCAAAGTGGCCACTTAAATCAGCCACTGACTGGTCATAAGTCCTGTAAATGCCTAGACTACCATATTCCCTACTCAAAAATGTTTTTCTTCTCTGTTGCAACAAATTAAAAAATGAACAACTCCTTAGGGAGAAAATCCAGCCAGTCTGCAAGCATTTGGACACACTCAAAACATTATTTAATTGAGTTATTACTATGTCAAAACCAATTTTTCGTCCTATAATACGAGGTAAATAGCGTTAACTTTTATGTTTTTTTATTAACATAAATAATTATTATTTTTGTATTGTTACTCTACACGACATTAAACGAAAAAGACCATTCTTTGATTATTGACCACGAAGATAGCTACATATCACATCAATACAGCGGGTCGTATGTACTTGGGATGAGAATTGCAAGCGCTAACCAAAGCTGCGCATTACACGTTTGTTGTTAAACTAAAAACCAAATTATAATCATATCGAAAAATTGAAATGCTTTTGTTGTATGCAATTTGGTATGCTTAAGGGCTAATTAATAATTAATGCGTGGGAAAGTGGAATGCCCTTCGAGGAATCTAAATCCGCATTGTTTTAAGGCTCAAACGTCAAAAATTTTAATAGGATGATCTTCATGGCGGTAATGCAGAACCAAACTCAAGTCATGAGTTGTCTATTTCCGTAAAAGGGAAGAGGGTTTATCTACTAATACATTATCGAGTAAGGCTAGAAGGCGTGTATCGGTCGGGGGTCGGGTTGGGGTACTCTTTCGCCGCCGCGATGTGTTATTGAGGACACTGTCCCAGTACGTAGGTTTGGATTTTAATATTGCGTGAAGCTAATACGGTTGATTGATAGATTAGTTAATAGGTCTTAACTAGGATGATGTCAGATTTTGAAAAGGTTGATGCTAGGTTTTCATATGTCAGCCTCGTCGTTTAATGATAAGCGCGTTTGTTTACAATAAAATAGATCTCCTGTTCGATTCCTAATTGATATAAAATATATCTTTAAAATAGTGTTTTCCCAATAGAATATTTCGTAGCCCCGAGACTGGTACCTGAAGCGTAAAGCTGATCCTTTTACCTTCATGTAACAAAAATGATCAAGATACGCAGCGATTGGTGTAACAATTTTATTTTTTTATATTTCTTATATGGGAGTTGCTTTATTATTTACCTTGCTTATAATATACAAGGTTTATATTTCAAAATTGGATTTTTCTGCAATTAAACTTCTTTAAATTTATCTAAACTGTTGAGATCAGGAGGTATATACTAATGTGGGCCAATCAGGAACTTCTAAGCATTTGCTCATGTGGAGAGAAAACCATTTAAAACTCTACAGGAGAAACAGAGAGGCAGTTGTCAACAGGCCGTGTTCGGCATTTTCTTCCCCTTTTTTGGTTTATTTTACCAATGCAGTGCCCTATGCACCATTCGTTGCGGAAAGGGAATGCTGATAATGATGAGGTCTTTGTTTTGAATAGAATGGTGCTAGGAATAGAGCGAATTCATGAACAATGATAAAAATTTAGGCTCAATGGGTTGTGTTGTGTTTGAACAGTTTACTCACAAGCTAATGAACTAACATACCCTATCGCCGTCAGAATCGGAAAAATAAGATTGAAGACAAATTGACTGTTTATACTTAGGTTGCTCTGACGGCAATAGCGATTGAAAGCAGTAAATGTAAATTCGAAAAAAAATGACGCAAATCTTTAGTAAACAAACAATTGAAAAAAATAATTTACTGTTCATTACAGCTAAAAAAGTATTGTTTTTGTAATGTGCGAATCTAAAAAGAGGTCAAAAGACCTTTGAAACAGATCCGGGTAGATGGGTGCGGCTTTCAATGTTATTAAAAAATATATATGGAATTTAGCTTAGGGGCTTCTCTAGGAAATTACTCTGAGGATTTCATTGATATCTTATCATAATTTTTACAATGTATGGACTATTTACTTTTGTACTCAAAATGGTGTTTTAGAGATTCCCCGTGGTTGTAGTATTCAATCTGTGCCAATTAGCTTTTGAATATTTAATTAAGCAGATTGTTCGTAGCCCACGCACCAGGACATTGCCGAATGCAATTTGTGAACACAATTATAATGTTCAATTAGCAAAGAACGATTAATATTTCCTCATTCCATTAGTCAGCTTGGTCACGGGGGTATAGCTAGAAATGTTCATATCTCATCGAGGGGGAAAATTAATATTCCCTTTGGACAAATAAACTTAGCCTGGAAAATTATACGTCACATAAATTATTTCTTAATAAATACCATTTTTGTTGTTTCTCTCGTGAATAAAATATGTTTTTTTTTTCACCACAACAGGTCAGGAGGCCTAATAACACTGGTGAACACTGAATGAATTTAAGAGATACGATTGTGTTTATACAGGGTGTTCTAACCCTGTCACATCCGAAACCACAATGATCATTATGACCAAGAGGACATATTGACTCATTAAAATAAATTTTTAGAACGAATACAATTTACAAAAAAAAAATATTAAAAAAAACAAATGGTTGCTTACTTCTGCAAGGGTGAAGCGAGAAGAGGGGAGGGGGGAGTCTGATACACCTTCAACCACATGGCCACGCCCCCCTCGCTTGTCCCCTGCAGAAGTAAGCAACGATTTGTTTTTTTTCATATTTTTTTTAATTTTGCGTTCTAAATATTGTTTTAAATATGCTAATATGTCTTCATGCCCATACTGATCATCGTGGTTTCGGATGTGACAGGGTTATATATTAACACCCTGTATATTAGAACTTACTGCTGCACCTGCTGACGAACTGCATTTTATGCAGTTCAGTAGGACTTGATAATTTATATGTTAATTTTTGTATGCTTTTGATAAATATTTTTTTTAATTTTTTTTTTTAAATAAACAAAGCGTTTATGCCCCTAGACTGTTAACCGTGCGAAAACTAACAGTCGCGCGATTTATACTTCTTTATTGGCCCCCTCTTTTCATAATATAAAGTATTGTCGCGATATGCATAGTTTTTGAGATACAAGTATGTATTTTAATTAACCAATTTGCTTTTTAGCTTAATTATCCCCGCTTTACCCTACATACAATTTTCGTCTTCCATTTTAAAACATTCTCTGTACTGAATATATTTTTCTCATGTGCAAATGCGTAAAAATTTCATTTATCGTGCAAATGATTGAGAATGAATATCATGTATTTTGGTTTACAATTCGATCATTAGCTACAAAGAAAACGGCATAATAAGCTCGTAAATCTCCCGCTCTGTATTTAAATTTACGATTCTAGAACGCTTTAAAATAATGATTCAAATCTTCAGTTTGAGAGCTACGTGTTATTGAGCTCATTGTCGCTTGCTGGAATGGCGTTTGCCAAATTGCCGAATGTATGAGAGTGCACCCGTCTGGGTGACAACAGTGTTGTGGGATATTCGATCTTACGATCCACGGCTGGGTGAAGTGAAGAAGAATGGAAGGATGCCAAAATGGAGTTCTTTCCTCGGAATATATCGTTAAAATGCGGAAATGGCCGAATGTTACGAGTTATTTTATTTCCCTTTATTCTCATTTATGTACATGAAGAAATAATCATAAACTAAAATATAACAAAAAAAGAAACTTGACAAAAAAGAATCTGACTTTCTTTCAAACAAAAATTTTATGTGTTCTCAGAAATAAATGTATTTACTATATTTACGATTTTTTTATTCAACCGTTTCAATCCCAGCCTATTTTGCATAGAATGTGCGAAAAATCTTCAGTAACTTTCTGAAACAAATAATAATTTAGTTCACAAAATATCTCAAAATAATTATATTTAAATTTAAGGTAGTCATGTTTATTGTTATGTTGCATAAAAAAGTCTGCCCTAAAAAAGATTGTACCTAGTTATGCAGACTAGACATAATCCAAAAAATCTATTACCTAAAATATGTAATAGATAAATTAATTGTAATTTTTGTTATTAAATCGTTATTATTATTATTATTATAATAATTAAAATCAATCAAAATACATTTAATACGAAAACATTGATTTCATTGTTCCTGAGAATCAACGCTTTTACCAGTTGTGACCGATCATCGACCCCGTGGGATTATGAGCGTTCAATATTATAAAAATAAAAAAAACAATGTAATAAATCTCAAAATACTTGGTTTTTAGCCACTTTTTTTTCTACCTACCGGTTTCATAGCTACACAAGCTTTTCTATCGCGATGGTATGTTTTATTTTAAAGGTAAGTACTTGAGTTTTTATAAGTTAATCAAATATTAAAATTTTCAGACTATTTCTTAAAAGTCGTAAATAACTTGTACTGGAAAAATGAAAATCGAGTTGTGGTAGAGTGAGATTTAAACCTCGGACCTTTGGTCCGTGAGCTCACAATACTACCACAGGACCATAACCCTAATAAAGTTTATCTTTTATGCATATGGCGCTAATAAGTAAAGCCTTTTTGTCATGTTATTTTTTAAATGAACAATAGAAGACCAAAAACAAATTTGTTTTATATTATTACAGTGAATAACCACAAGGTTAGTTCTTCAAATACAAAAATATTTGCCTAATTCAAAGCCCTTTTTAAGCGCCCTTTTTAAGCGCCCTTGAAGTGTTATTAAATGAAAATGACGTTTTGTAAGTTATATTTATAATAATACATTAAACTCGAAATAATTTAATATACGCCCTCTGTGATGATTGAAATATTTATTAGAAAATTTATAATAAAATGGCTTCATTTATTTTTTAGGTAGATACAACAAAACTTAAATTATCCGAAAAAATGAGTGCCAGATTTCATTGTCATTGAAAAAAGACAAATTGGAATCCCATTTAAAACTTGCTTAAACATGTCTAGCACAATTTAATTTCAATTAAAAACGTATCGTTTAATTTTTTTTCCTGATAAAGATCTGGATGTTTGGCAATCCGGTCAGCTGGAGTTCGGAGTTTTACTGTACTTAAATATCCATCCGTGTCCGAGCAGACGATGAATACAGGTGTGTGCGTCTGTGTGTGTGGGTAGGTCTGTGTGGGTAGGTGTGTGTGCGTGTACAATATTACCAACAAGTATTTCGATGGTTGCTCTCAGGTAAAAATACTAAAAAAGGAAATCAATTGAACCTAACCTAACCTAACTGTACTTCGCCACGTGATTAAGTAGTTGGTGCGTTCGCTTACCATGTCTGTGGTCCTGGGTTTAATTCCTCGGAAGGTCACGTCTTCATTGAATTTTTTTTCTGACCAATTTTTGCGATGCATCTTTTGAATGATGATGTTTTATGAAATAAGATCTTTAGGAGGACATGCGGTTAAAATGCATATAAAAAGTGTACAAAATGTAATAAATTATTTTGCTTTTAAGAGAACTAACATGATTTTTAGCTAAGAGTAATAACGCATAACAGTTACAGAAATGCAATTTCGCTATATTACATACAACAAAATCGTTGCAAATTTTTGGTTTAAAACAAACATGACATGTGACAGACGTTTTCTTTGCTGTGGTTGTAATTTTTGACATGAGTACCTACTACCAATGGTCTTGCTGAAAACTATAGCTGACTTCGCGATTGATAACCCTTTAATGATCTTTCTCGGTAGCGCGTTATTGCCATGATATTTTTATCAGCACTGGTTGGTAATTGGTAGGCTTATCACACGTCCAGATTTTACCGGGATTGCACCGGTTGTAGGTACGCATTTGAACCGGAGTCCCGGCCGATTCGGCCTTAAAGTTTTAATAAATATGTAGATTCAATGCTGAGAAAAGTACATTCCAGCGAGAAATACGATTAGTACAATACAATATAAAACAACCAGGTAAATAAAGTTGATTTACGCAAAATATTTTTCACGTGTATACGTCGTTTTAACATATCTTACTCAAATTACATAGATAGGTACTATTTTAATATCTAGTAAACCTAAACAGATTCATTAATTTGTTATAAATCTTGCTTTAAATTTTTTCTTTTTTTGTGTTTATTTCGAATCTTAAAGTACACATAACCATTTTCCTATATGTGCTGTAATAATATTAGTTAATTTATGAGTTCTTCGTTAAGCACATCATTGTGTCTTAACCTTAAGTTTGAATTTTGATTTTATTTTCTTTTATAAATGTTTTTTTAATATAATAATATATTTTTTACTGACTTATATAAAATTGAAATTTGTGCCCTCAGTTTTTTTCTAAATGGGAGTCAAATGTTGACATTTTCTCTGGTATTGTGGTCATGTTCATGTTGGCATTGATCAATTACCATACTGTGTATTTATATATTTAAATAATAAAGCAACTTTCGGGGCTTAATTTTTTTTTAAACTTACTTCCCCCTCCCTCCATGGCGACAAAAAATCCGGTTTAGCAATTTATAATTATGGTAAGCCTAGTAATTGGTACCAGAGTGATCGCGATTGACATGAGATATCTGGCAAATGTGTGGTAAATCGACATATGACAGGGTTTCAAATTATGAAATTTGAATTGAGTACAAATCTAAAAAAAGTATACTTAATGATGAGTGAATGGTAAAACAGATTTACATGGCTAAAATGAATAGTAACATAGGACAAGGACGGCCTTAAAATATGTGGCTTGATCAGATAAACCAAAATCTCATTTTCGGTCAAATCAGAAGCAGACACAATCGAAGATGTATGAATGGGGAAAAACTAGCTACATTTGCTAAAGTAGACTTGTGTGGTGTTCTAACCTCTCTGCCTACCCCTACGAGGAAAGGGGTGTGATGATAAAAGTGAGTTTAAGATTGGTGAAACGGCCAACAGCTGTTTTCCCCTTATTGATTTAAGCCTCATAAATCACACGAATATTTTGAAAGGGAGAAATAAAGGAGGTTTTTGTTTCGAAATACGTTTTTTCTGTGAACGGGAGGGTGAAAAACAGAGTTATTTGTGTGAAATAGAACCAGAAATTTGAACAAGTGTTTGACTCGACCTTGAAAAAGGAAATTAAAATTAATCGGGTTTTAGGTCCCGTGGCTAGTGGTTCGGACTCAAAGCCCATCAGTCCGTGGTTCAAATCTCATTCTACCCCAACTTGATTCCCATTTTCTAATAGTGAGTTATTTACAACCTCGTTAAAAAAGGCCCTCAAAATTAAATATTTGGGTAAATCGTGAGAACGCAAATATTTCTTTTTATATTAAAAAAAAAAGTCAAGCGGAAATAAGTCTGCCTCGTAGTACTTAAAGTCGTAGGATCGATTTTTACCAAGGGTAAAAGGGAAATATTGCTTTTACAAATGGTTCTGCAGAACGATATCTCATTATTTCTGGACTAGAACCTGAAGCGTGAGGCAGATTACCTTAACTTCCATATTATTTGATACAATGCAATTTTTATTCCGATGCAGTGCCCCCTACATCACGGGATGAGGACAGAAAAACGATGACGATTTTATAATTAATTTCATTAAAATTATTCTACTTGAGGTTTTTCTGTCTCAATGTTGAGGGTAAAATAAAAATACAATAATCGTTATATCTTTTACCCCTCCATAAACGGTTAAAGGTAGTCGTTTTCGTTCTCAACTTTGTCGCACATAACGATAAAGAGTGTCACATAACGTTTTGTGTGGGAGGACTTAAGTGTCAGCGTGTAATATGGTTGAAGCCATTAGGCGAAGAGACAATACACAATACAAAAACAAGCTAAAATAAATATTGATCATAATCTAATTTGATATGCAGGTAATTTTCTCAATCAAAAATATCGCAATAATAAAACGGACTTATGCATCATTTAAGCGTGAGTATATTTATTTATTTTACAACATTATTTCATTAACAAGTATACATATTTTATACCAGAAAATTTATATAAAACTAGTCGATTAAAAAAATGAATATGTAGCGTCCTCTGGTTAGGACAGTCTCCACCTAAAATGGCTCAGCTTGTTCTAAGATGGAGATTGTTTATGTTTTAAATTATAAGTAGTTATATACTAATATAACAATAGCAAGAGAAAAAAACTACTTAATTATAAATGCATAGCTTATCAAATGTTTGAATATTATAATCATTTTCATATAAATATAAATTATTTATATGTGTTGAGAATATATAATGTTATCATAAATAATATAGTGAAATGAAGAATAAAAAAAACAAATTTAAAGTGATGTAATTCATTTAAATATAAATAATATGTGTACCTATTATATATAATAATACGTTTATTAATCTAAATATGTTTTGATCGACTGTATCAAATCATTTTGATCTAATGTTATGTGTGTTTGTAAGCAATAATTTTTAAAATCTTACCTTTAGAATAGAAAAAGCTGCATCAATGTAACAAAATAACATTCACAAAATAAATTCAAAAAAGGACGTAAAACTTATTCAAAAGTTAGGTCAAGTGAAATTAGAACAACACAAATAATGTAAATCATATAAATAGTGTCAAAATGAACAAACGGAAGAAACCTTAGAAAAAATAGTTCATCAGAAGATTATCGCAAAATAAACATCGAAGACTTTGTACGCACGAAGGTTAACCTTGGCAACAGGAACGTCCGTTACCGACGCCAGTCCGCGGCGAACTGAGTGAGCGTCGCGGCGCCCACGAACACCTACGGGCGCAGTTTGGTGACACATTACGGATAATTTTTCCCTTAACTAGATTCATTGTGCACAAATCAATGCAAAAATTAATTTTTTTAATGTATTTTATTTAAAAATTGAACGAGTAAATACATATGAGGCAGGAAGAGAGTTTTTTGAAAATTGGCTAATTAATTAGTGGATAGGACGCACAACTGCCATACGTCTTAATGTATATAATTTTGCATTACTTTTCAGTTTAATATTTTGTGATTTTTCATTGTATTTCCTAATCCGCACCCAGTGGTGCATAGAGCACTGCACTGGAGATTTAATTGCAGAAAAAGTTAATAATTGTGTAGTTAAATCATAATTAAAACAATTATTTCACGTCCTCACAGCTGGGAATCTAAGCTGGAACCTCAACCGTAATAATATAATAATATTTGGCTGATTTATGGAGCGCCATTTTTGTAAAAAATCAATTGTATATCTTAACTTACATTCTAACTAAAATTAAGTGATATATTATATTTCCAGATTTAAAATTGAGGGTATGATAGTTTAAAAAAGTGGGAATTTAGTTGGGATCTGAACTGACTGGGACTGTCGATGATTCGTAAGTTTGAAGGCAATTGGTTCCAGGCAGAGGGGCCGGCGGCGGCAAAAGCACGATCTCCAAATCTAGTGTTTGGGGAGCGCTGGATTTCGACAAGTTTTCTTCTTCCTGAATCAAATGCTGACCTAAGAGTAGATTTTCTTTGACATGTATTTTTCCTAATACAAAGGTCCGATGGGTATTTTGGAGCCATTTCTCTACTCCATTTACTTTATCAGGATTTTTCTCTAAGTAAAATAAAAATCATCGCAAAACCAAGATCTTTTTATTAGTAGGTACAAAGGTATTGAGAAACTAAAAATGATTTTTTTGTGAATATTTTAACTAGCGCTTAAAGTCATATTTTATAATAGCATCATTAAGTTTTGTATTCTTTCAATGATTATCACTCGTATATCTTATGTTTTTTTTTAAATGTACATACTTCAGATAAATTTGTAAAGTCAGTTCATTCTTACAAAAATTTACAAATAAACAAACCAGCTCCGTGATACTCGACGGAAAGTAGCCCATTTCACTCATATCATCCTAATCTAAACTATCTATGAACTATCTAAATCTAAACATAAGGCATAGGCAAACGTGCCAACCATTATTTGATTTCCTTTTAAAATATATAATAACCATTGTCAAATAATTAAACTTGCGAACAACCTAGGGCTAACAGAAAAAAAAACATTAAAGTTTATAGTTTTCACAGCCTTGCAGATTCTTGTGATGTTTTTTCTGGGTTATTGTGTCGCGTAAAGTTTGTAGTTTTCACAGCCTTGCAGATTCTTGTTATGTTCTTGTTGGGTTTTTGTGCCGTGTAATAATATGACTCCTTAAGATACATTTTATTCAAGAAATAGAAACAGTTTTGGCTATACAGATATATAGTTTTACAATTTACTTTCAAAAAACTTATGACACCTAATGGTGCATAGGGCACTGCATTGTTACACCAATCGCAGTGTATCTTGTTCATTTTTGTAACAAAAAGGTAAGATGATCAGTCTTACGCTTCAGGTACCAGTTCAGGACTATGAAATATTCTAGGGTAAAAATACCTTTTTAATGTAATATTCCGTTCAACCATGTCGGGAATCGAACCCGAGACCTCTTGCATGGTAGGTAAACGCGCTGACCACTTCACCACGAGGCCGACGGTAAAAGATATACAAGACATTAACATACTTAAAAAAAACCCTTTAAAAAACTGTACTTACTGACCATGGGACGAGTGATAAGTGAAAATAAGTTAAGTATATAAATGTTGGCCTCATATCGGCCTCGTGGTGTAGTGGTCAGTGCATTTGTTTACCACGCAAGAGGCCTCAGGATTGATTCCCGACGTGGTTGACATAAAATATTCATTTAATGAGGTGTTTTTCTTGTATAATATTTTATATTTCCTCGACTGGCACCTAAAGCGTAAGACTGATCATCTACCTCCATGTAACAGAAACGATTAAGATACACTGTGATTGGTGTATTAATGCAGTGCCCTATGCACCATTATGTGCGGAAATTGAATGATGATGATGTTATTTTATTGATTCATTTAAATACTGTCATCATACATACATGTACAGGGTGTTCTTTAAACCGTGTCACATCCGAAACTACAATGATCAGTATGGGCAAAAAGACATATTCGCACATTAAAAAAAATATTTAAAACGAAGAAATTTTTTTAAATAAAATATTTGAAAAAACAAATGTTTGCAAATGGTGTACCCCTCCAACTCCCCGTTTGTCTCCAGCAGAAGTCAGCAACCATTTGTTTTTTAAATATTTTGTTTTTGTAAATTTTATTCGTTTTAAAAAATTATTTTGATGTGCCAATATGTCTTCTTGCTCATCCTGATCATCGTGATTTCGGATGTGATAGGGTTTAAAGAACGCCTGTATATTGAGAACGGTAGTGATTACACATATACGATTAAACATATACGTAAATGGCAGAAATATACGTAAATGGCAGAAATGCCGTATATAAATAAAAAAATAAAAAAACGAAATGAATACCCAAGCGTTAACCACAACCATAATACAAAATACTCCAATAGGGACCTGATACTAAGTGAAGGGGTCAGCACTGTTCTGGCATCGAGGCAATACTATTACGTTGAAAATAAGATCCATATTTTTGTCAGAATTGTAGAAGAGCGGGAGTGTTGTCAAGTTGAGGAAGGTGTTGACCTCGCTCTTTCATGAAATTGATTGTTAGAAGTCAGAGAGCATGCCACGGATTTGAGATTCTTACTGGATGTTGAAATTAAAATACAAAAAATTTTTTTTTTAAACCAAATGGCAATCATGAATATTCGCATATTTATTAATTAAATTGCGTATTTTTTATTTATGTATGTATGTGGATGCGCATTGTTATTTGTATGTGAGCATGTGTATGTATGTGTGAATATATGTTTATATCCATATATGTATTTTTTTTTTATTAAGGAAAAACAACAGTTGTTATAAAAGAATACAAAATATAAAAAATAGTACATACATCCAGTTAAAGTTTTTCACAAATATAATGAGAGAACATGTCACACAGTAAAGGGGAAAATAATATATTATATGAGGTATAAGAAAAAAAAGAGCTTGTAAGAAGGTTAAGGGATGAGGAAATAGAGTGGAAGAGTGGAGGAGAGGGATTTTCATAATACAGTTGATTAATTCAAAATTTTGATATTATAATAAAAAAAAACATAATTAAAGGAACATAAACTTATTACACACTAACAAATGTTTCATTTTACAGTGTTTCAAAAAGTTTTCTTTTTGAAGTCACAAAATTTTGTATTAAAAATATCTAAATGGGGACAAAGTAAATTAAATTTGGAGCAGCTACGATAAATAAACGAGTTTTGAACATAATTTTTTTTGGGCAATGAATTATAAAAAAATGAACTTGTCGTGTTGACTTTACGGGACAATTAATTGCAATACGTTTCAAGAGATATGGACTATTGATAAAATTGTTTAAAATTTTGAAAAGGAAAGACACTTTAGAAATGCTTCTACGTCTATGTATATATACATGTAAATATATGTATTACTACGTGTTTTAAAAAAAATAATTTATTGAAATCTAGTCATAAATACAATAATACGGTTATAATATAAAAGGTACTTAAAACTAGAATTAAAATTATTTCAAACTCATAATTATCAATAAACGTAATGTGCCACAAATAAAGTTATATTGACTAAGGTGAAAACATTAATTACCGGTGAAAGGTTATACCATTGCTTTCTCTGTCTTTTCCAGATCGATTTGTGCAGTATCTTAGTAATTACGAGGAGAAAAATAGCAAGGGAATGCTCGCAACAGACTTAAGTCCGTTCTATCAAACATATACCAATTGGCCGTAGGTTGAGGGAGCATATTTTGAATTCTCATGTTTACACTAGTTATATACCTCAATGGATAAAATAAATAATTTGAACGAAAACGCAACAACAGTTTAACTTTTTTAAAGTAATTTCTGCGCAACTAACCCTTAGAACCTTAAATTTAAAAAACAGTTTTGTGGTCGGTTGTATTACGATATTCACATGCGAATAAAATTATTGTATCGTTATTATACACAACTGTTTTTTTAGGAAAGATTTGTGTTTTCTATTTATTTCAATCGTCGACTGAAACGATAATACACTTTGTGTGTTTAAACCCCCCATAATTAAATTTCTGACAAAGACGCAGGCAAAAATATCGCATAAAAAGCGCTTTTATCTTTACTCTTATACATTCTTATTTAATTCATTTTTTGTCACATGTTAGTATGGATTGCGTTAATGGATCCATTAAACATTATTAACTGAAATACATGAAACAATAATAATTTATCTAACTAAACTTCCGTAATAAATTAATGAAAAATAATAGCACCTGTTAGATGTCCATTTAAAAAAAAAATAGTTTGTATTTTATTATGCTGTATTTTATTCATAATTTTAGCATAAAAAAATATGATAAACTTATACGTGCAGTATCATCTCTCTATGAGGAGAGTTCAGCGTGTGTAAGAGTTCATGGGCGATCCACGTCTTGGTTTGCGATCTCAAAAGGCGTGAAACTGGGATGTGGTTGTTTAATCTATACATGGACAACTTTATGAAACATATAGAATTCATGGATATTGGAGCGAAAATGGATCATTTCTCAGTAAGCTGCTTGTTGTTCGCTGATGATGAAGTTCTTTTAGCAAGCAGCAAGGAGGATTTTCAACAAATAATCTCTAGAATGTATGATGTATACCCGGAGAGCGAATTAGTGATGAACGAAAGTAAGTCAAAGGTTATGCTATTTGAAAGGGGAAGTGAGTTTACTGACTGCATAGTAAATATGAACAACGAATGTCTTAAACAAGTAGAAGAGTTTTTGTATCTGGAAGGTATGTTTTCGAGAGATGGAAGAGTAGAAGAATATGTTGAAAGGAGAATGAATACGGGCAACAAAATGAACGGCAAACTAAGCATAGTAATGGCTAATAAAAATATGTCAATCGAAGCTTAACTGGCAGTGTACAGCGGATTTTTACTCCCAACACTTATTTTTTATTTTGTTTTATTTATTTCGAATACAAACAGATGTACAGAATAAATGAATATTTAAAAAAATATATATATATAAAATGTAAACATAGGTAGGGCCTGCCATCCAATTATATGTATTCACTAAATAATACTGTAATAAAGCGACGACGGCTTGAAGTTTAAATTATATAAATAATAAATATACTATATATTAAAATAAGATAAATATGGACAAAACAAGGAGACAGTGGAAAGGAAAAGAAGGAAATTGATAAGGAGTGGTAAAGGATGAGGATATCTATGATAGTGAAACATAGGACTGACAGAGGAGGGATGAAAACCAAGTGAAATGAATGTGTTGGAAATCAATGTATGACAGGGTTACGAATAATGAAATCAGGCGAGAGTTAAATCTAAGTCAGGTATAATTGAAAGATTAAAAAAGGGTCTTTGACATGTTTTGGTCACGTACAACGAATGGATGAGGAAAGAATGGTAAAACAAGTACATAAAGTGAAATTAACGGTAACATGAGACGACGACGACCAAGAAAAACGTAGCATGATCAGATAAACCAAAGTCTAAATCCTGGTCATGTCAAAAGCAGGCAGAACCGAAGGGCATGTATGTCAAGATGTATGAATGTGGAAGAAGCTAGAAATTTATCCCAGGATAGACGTATGTGACGATCTATTCTCTCTGCTTTCTCCTACGGGGAAATGGCGTGATGGTCGTCGTAGTAATAATTATAATGAGAAAGACTCCACGATCAATAATGTACATTTAACGCAAAATTATAAATGATACGGGCGTTAAATTACGAAATACAATAGATAAATAAACATATGTATACAGTGGCAACAATATGAAGAGTAGGTGTTTCCTAATCTTTGTTTCATTTATTTATTTATAAATTTATTGCATAAATAAGTATGCATATTTAATACCAGGAAATCTTTATAAAACTAGTGAATTTGAAAATAAATACGGACCGTCCTCTGGTTAGTATTATAGATAAGTGTTAGATGTACGTAACGATCTAAATGATCTAAAAATATATAAAAATATATCACGACAAGAGCCTGACTCTTTTTTGGCAAGTTCAACCTGAAGTGTTTTTTATGTTATTTCTTTATGTACTGTTTTCATGATAAATAAAGGTTTACTTATATAAAAAAAATATATGAAAAATTGGCGTTTCCAAGAAAGGATTATTTTCAAGCGTTTCTTAGTAGGCGATCCTATTTGAAAGAATCTTACCAATATCGATAGAAATTTTAGCTCTTTCGGTTCAAAAATGCCAAGGGATATAACTAATAAATAAATGTGGATGTTCGAATCTAGGCAATCAGGTGAATGTTACAAAGTGTTTGACCTCTGTCGAAAAATAGATATTTTTAAATTTATTTATTTAATCTAATATAAAATACAAATACATAGTTAACAAAATTTTTTTACAATAGGTACGATACATTCAATATATTTTTATTTTTATTTATGGATATAGCCACTCCACTGGCCCACAGGCACGTTCCGGAGTGTCAGTGAATTTTTTTTTTTTTTACATAATTTCACATCAATTTTGTAAAAATTCAAAAGAATTTAAAAAAAAAAAATTAAAAACATACCTACATCAATAAAACAAAAAAAATTTTTCAAGAAACTAAAATTACATTTTTATAAATGAAACATACCTATTCCTCAGCTTCCTGTCTAGTCTTTTTAGCAAGCCATTTATGGACTCTAGCTTTGAAAATATTGTTTTTCATTTTGTTCGCCAATATGTCCTTGCTTAAAAAGTTGTATAGCTTAGGGGCCAGAAAAGTATAATACCTAATATGAAGTTATACTTTAGTTAAGACGATAAAAGGAAGCATATTTTATCATCGTGGTTCCCTTTCCGCACCTTCTATAATCGCAGCGTATTTTGATCTTTTTTTTATATGAGGTAAGATACTCGAATATATCGGAATTACGCTTTAGGTGTCAGCCCAGTATTTTAAAATATTTTAGTGTAAAAACACCTTTTTAAATCAATACTTCTTGTCAATTTGTTTCATTTTTATTTTTTGTCTTGTTTTGGTTGCATTTATGAGCACCCACAACTTTAACATTTTTTTTCTAAAGTTTCCAATACCTACGAGTACATTTAAGTATATATTTATTTTATTGTATTTTTTCCCTATTTTTCAACTTTTTTAAAAATATTTTGAGCCATTTTATTTGGTTTTCTTGTTTTTTTTTTTGTTTCTCTCTTCTTAATACTGTTTTCTTTTTCAAATCAATAAAAACAAAATAAATATATTATGTTCATTATTTTATTTGCGTACAATATTACGCCTGTACTCTTTTATTTGAATCCTAATTAAAACTAATGTCTGAGCACCCGATGACAAACTATTGTTTAGTAATATGTTTCTTTTTTGGGTGATTCCGTGTGTGTTAGATTTGTTCCGACTTTTTGGCTACCATTGCAGAAGACATTCTCAGGGTAAACTCAGTAGTTGGTTGGTAGCTGAAACGTCGGAACAAATCCAACACACACGGTATTAGCCAAAGAAGAAACATATTGATAACAGCGACCGTGAAAACCTTCGCACTTATTTATTGTTTAATAAATTATTATGATAAAATTATAAATAAACTTATCAATGAAACTTCTTGGTTAAGTTTTACTTTTTATTATTTTGACCAACGAGCACTTTCGCCTGAGTAGGCATCTTCAAGACTGGTGAATTGTTTTCAACGTTTACAGCTTTTATACTATTCTTGACATGTTTTGGCGAAATGATCAAATAAGTATTTTAACAGGGGACAGAAAACATAAATATTTACAACTAGTTTGATAAACAGTTCATTTTTGGGAGTTTTCGGACCGAAATTGAGATAAAGCTTATTATTTAAAAGTTGGGAAAAAAACACATGGCGAAAAACAACAGAGTGGGAAATACAATTTTTTACAGATAAAGTTAGCACAATACTTTGATTTTTTGACAGGGATGTTTACATACCTATAGATGAATGACGAAATATTTTAAGATACATACTGATATAATACATTTGTTTATGGATTGAAGTTATTCATTTTGATTTTACTATTTTCGTAGTAAATAATTAAATCAAACGCAGCGTAGTTATATATTAAATTAATGGTTTAAGTAAAGGAGAGTTCGATAATTCCAATTGCTGGTTTAATTATTACTGCATTAAGTTTAATTTCTAATGGTTCTAATTTATCTATTTTTCTCCATTTGTTTTCAAAATGTTGTAATTTAATTTTGAAACCAAGAAGCTTTATTGATAAGTTTATTTATAATTTTATCATTATCATTTACTACGGAGTTTTATCAAGAAATATCAACAAAAAACATCAATTTATTGTTAAATAGTTTATCGGGAAAAAAAAGTTATAATACTTTTGATGTTTTCATATTGTTATAACATGTATATTTTATTGAATAAAGACTCTATATTATTATTATTAACCATGTCGGGAATCGATTCCGAGACCTCTTGAAACTACTACGAGGAAACAGACTTCCACTACAAAGTATAAGACAGCAGATACAAATGATGATTATTCGTATCCGCTAACTTATCTAGCAAAATTGAGTTTGAAGTTTTGGAAACGGTCTTTTCCCTTCTAAGAATCATTCGTTTCATTAAAAACTCCGATAAAACTTAAACATGTTTACGTACAGTCAGAACACGTTTATTATAAATTCAGGCTTTCGGCACGAGTTGGTAACTACAAACGTTTAAAAAATGAGTTTGATGCATAACTGGCATCAAATAATTTTTGTTTAAAAAGTTCTAAAAATCTGGTTTTAAAAATACAAAAACAAAAATGTTTTACCATTTTATGCTTGTGGTTATATTTAATTTGTTGATTGGGGATGAGCTTTTAAGTTTAAAGGTGCATTTTTAAAAATTAATTTTTACATGTCGTTTTATCAGCGTTGTGATTTTTTAATGTTTTGAACTTTTGAAATTACTCCACACGTGACGTCAGAGGTTCTCTGCCGCTTATTCACGGTCAGTTCTTCTAGTTGATCCATTGATGGTAAGTAAACTAACTAAAAACCAAAATTGAAAAACGTCATATTTGAGCCAAATTTTATTCATAATATTAAAAAATTAATGCATTTTACTAAAATATAGTTTAATTTTTAAACGAATCTATTTAAATTGTGTAATTTTTACAATTTAAGCAAAATTCATCAAAATAAGAAGATTACAATGGTTGGGCCATGTGCACAGAATGAATGATAAACGTACCCCAAAAAAGATTCTTTATACCACTCCGGAAGGCAGACGAAGCAGAGGCAGACCAAAATTAAGATGGCTGGATAATGTGGAAAGTGACATTAGAGCAATTGGCCTGACAAACTGGAGAAAAGCCGCAGGGTGCAGGGACGAATGGAAACAAATTCTGGAAGAGGCCAGGGCCCACAACGGGCGTAGTTCCACTAATGATGATGAATTTATACAATTTAATAAAATTTTACTCAAATATGAATACTTAAGAACATTTTTTTATTTTCCTTGTCGAGGCGGATGAAGAATACTGACCTGTAAGTTATTAAGCGTGTGGTAAGTCCTGTGTGTGAAATAGAGAGGTGCGTTTCGGTTATTTAAAATGAGTAGCAGTAACAGTTACCGTTTTACAAATTAAACCGTTTTTTAAAACGGTTTCTAAATAACAGTATAAAGCAGCGCGGGGAACTATTTTTTGTGAAACTGTTTCAGTAATTTCAAAAGAAAACTGTTTAATATTTTTACTACCTCTAGTGTGAAATAGAACCTGAACCCTAGACACAAATTTTCGACTCTACGGCTAGTCTTAGGTAAAAAATTCAAAAAAAGAAACCGTGTGGAGATAGTAGGTCCGCCTCGTAGTGTAATGGTTGTCGCATTTACCAATCATGCGAGAGGTCTCGGGTTCGATTCCCGCCATAGTCGACATGAAATATTCATTTAAAAATGTGTTTTACTACATAATATTTTATAGTCACTAAACTGGCTCCTGAAACGTAAGACTGATCATCTTACCTTCATGTAACAAAAATCCATCGAGATACTCTGCGATTGGTGTACCAATGCAGTACCCTATCCACCATTAGGTGCGGAAAGGGAAATGATAATGATAACTAGGTATTTCAATTTATATTTATTTATTTATTTTTATTTGGGAAAAATACAACAGTTTTTACATATATTGTATACAGAAAATAAAAATATATATAAACGAAAATTGTGAAAACAGTCAATATAAATTTTCCACGGTGATGTAAGCTATTGATTAAGTACATACATTATCGGCATTAAAATAAAATCAATTTAACAATGAAGAAATGTTAGGTTAGGTTATATAAATAAAATGAAATAAATTTATACTACAACTATCTAAATAAAATACATTATAATAAATTGTAACTTATTACACTTCATAAAAATAAGCTAATCAATCAATCCGTCAATGAACATTCAGAACAATAGTCAATCGATACCTACCCAGTTAAATACAAATGTACATATTTTGTTGGATCAGAATTTATTGGATATCACGTCTCAGCAAGTCGATTTCAGCATGATTAATTATTGCGTAATATTAAAATCTCTGATGAATCAAATATTTGGAAACGTTCCAGAGATCGTTTTTAATCGAACCTACAAAGCCTACCTATCCAAAGAAAAATCGAATAAGGAATATTAATTTATCATCAGCGTGCTATATATATTTTGTTGTACAATGAAAATCTGTTTCTTCGATCTTCGAAAAGGGATACATGTCGGAAAAAAACCTAAAATAGAATTTAATTTTATTTCCATTCTTTTGATACAAAAGATTTATATTATTGCTCAAACACTCTGAAGATTCTAAAATCGCGAGTTCATATTAATTTATTTTATGTAGGTAATAAAATGACATCATTACTTAATTTGTTATTAACGTTACAGGTAGGTATAATAAATTTAGCGTACAACGTAATTTCACGAAATTGCAAAAATACGTTCAGTATCAAACGCATTTAGTTTTTAATATCATTCGTAAATAAAAACATTTACCTTTTTAGGAATTGATAATAAATCGTAAATCGGTCTTTTATTTTGATAGTTACATAATATTATTTATTATTTATTACAGATGTATAATAGTAAATTTATATTTGTGGGGAAAAGGACATATTTATATTTATTTATTTAATAACAATAATCATAATAAACTAAAACAAACAAACCATCACGCCGTTTCTCCGAATGCCATCACACTATCTATTTGCATACCGACCTCGCTTCCTGTACATTCATACATCTTCTCAAGTTGACACATAGATTATTCCGACTTCTGACATGTCCATCTTCAAGTAGTTGTTGAATTTGGTCGTGTCATGTCTTCCTCGGCCTTCCTCGATTTCTGCATACGTCACAATTCACATTGTAAATCTTTTTAGACGTTTTTCGCCTTCACAGCACCCCTTTCTCGATTTTGTCGGTCATGAGTAATAATAAACAGTTAATAAAATAATATTTTTTTTATTCAACTTTCCTAATTTCGTAAGATAGGTAGTGGATATTACGTTCGTTGCGCAATATTTAATTGTAGATACTCTATATCTAATACCTAATTTACATTTTTATCAGTAATGTAGAGTTCTTGTTTTTTATTTAATACATACATTGCATTCATAACCTGATCCCTCTCATTTTAGAAAATGCACCAGCATTTTTTTAAATGCGAGAGAAATTGTTTAGTAGATAAGAAAATATTAGCGGTGTAAATTCAAAGTGAAGATATAATACAAAATAGTTTGCCCAGCTACCCATTGGCGGCGCTAGTGTTTTCCGCCATGCACTGCGACAAGCGACAACGCGCGGACGCAGCTAACGTCATGTAACAAGTAACAAGATGGCGATCGTGCTGCGGCGTCTTGTTTATGTTGTTTGTCCCGTGTCTGCCTAGATACTGTTTGATGTCGACCTTTTACAAAACATGAGTGCGTATAAAATTTATCTTAACACAAACGTAATGCTAAGCCGCGTAATGCACTTCATTTTCGCTGTAAATATTACCATTGACATTTCCCTCCCAAATCATTGTAGTAAATTGTGAAATCATGCGGATCTCGGAATTCATTCATTTCTGTATTGCGCTTTGAATTTTATAATGTGAAACAAATGCTGAAATGTATTTATATGTCGCTACGGTCTAATAATTCACCGAATTGCATTCTGTGCCGTCCTTTCAGTTTTGCAACATAACCAATGAAGATTAAATCCGATTTTGACATCGCTGAGCACGCGATATTGCAAACAAATATCGACAAAGTGTCGGAGCTCGGGGGGCTTCGGGGCTCTCTGTCGGGCTCCCCCGGCTCCAAGTGGGGCACAGCGCTGCTTGAGGGACAGGATCCTCACTACGATTCCTTCAGACAGGTAAATGCCCCCGCTGTCTTATGTTTGGGGTTTTTGGGGCTGTTTCACGCCGCACGTCGATACATGTAGCGTGCTGTGCTGTGTGTTTACATGAATTTCATCATCATCTCGGTTATAATGTAATAATTTTAAAATTCGCAGTTCATTGGACCAAGCAAAAGCTATTTGTTTTGTGTACAGTCATCACTCTGAACTGTCCAGATCACACAACTCGAGAATACGTATGCTTGCTATAATAATGTGACAATTCTTATCTCGTGTTTACTATTACTGTTTGGCAAACATAAAATATGTACCTATTTACTACCAGCTGCACTGAACACAATGCAAATCAAAATGAAAATGTGTTTTTAAATTATTACAATACTCTGTCTTTAATACAATATGTGAGTCTACAAATTTTGTCTATTTACTCCCCCTCTAGTCAAAGTACATCAATATTTCTCTCTATAAGAAATGATGATTAATTATTATATATTAGATACCCATTAAGTATCTTTTTAAGCATTTAAACTATTTTATTAAGGGAATAAATGCATTGTAGATAATGATACTCAATGTCACGTTTTTATAGCTTAACCTTCTAGTACTTTTGCTGTGAGTAGTCATAACATTAATTCAGTATCTGTACCTACTTTTCAAAGTACTAAAGTAGATGTTTGTTTATTATTTATTAAAATAATTGTTTAATAAGTTTTTGGCTTAGTAATATATTTAAAAGGATTATATAGGTTGAGAATTAGGGTTAGATGCGAAGTATGATAACTCGATGATAGTCCAATATTCACCTTTTGTATGTTTCTAGACAATGCCTTCTGCGAGCGGTGTCGGTGTAAGCATTCCTTCCAATGAGGAGTGCGGCATTAAGGATGTCTGGAAACATAACCTGGAAGAGGAGTTTCGCACTATTAGACAGGTAAAGATTACACAATGCTAGGTCTTGTCATCACTGATTTACGCAAACCTTGTCACGAGTCCTGGTTAAAACCTGTATTATACAGATGGGAAAACTGATATATTTATTTTGATTCACATTGAGTTCTTCAAAGAAACACAAAAATTAAGCTTTTCATCAAAAATAAAAATATAGCAAAAATATTGTTTTTGTATGAGTTATAGTTTCCTAGGAAAGCGGTGTCATTATCTAGTGGCCGTAACATACCGCGATGCGGTGGGTGTAATACGATGGCTGTCTTGGGGGTATCTAGAGATGTAGATGATGGTTATCTGCTGGCCGTGACGGCTTATCTGTCAAAAATATGCACTGTAATGCGATCTGTCTCCTTTCATATTTTTTAACAGTATTGGAAATTTAAGTCAGTTTTAAAAAAAAAATTGTGAACCATTTCGATGTCATGCAACCTCACTTGCTAAAATCGCATAATTTTATTATTATTTACATTTTTGCCCACATCTGATATTTCAAGTGTTGTCCTGATATTTCTCCACAAATTTTGTTTTTACTAGGTCTTTTTTATAGTATTTGCTCTTTACATTATAGATATAAATAAATAAAGCTTCGTGATTTCTTACAAAATCAATAAATATTTTGTAAATTTCACTAGTCCACACCACCCTCGCATTCATTTAAACAGCTCTGACAGGCAAAAATGTTCTCCTCTACACGAGAAAAACCTTTAGAAAACCGTTCACGCCTCTATGACAGCCACCCTGCAAATTACGGCACCGATGTTTGATGATAATCAACGCTCTAGGAAACCAGCGCTATTAATTTGTACAGGCAGCGTTATAATGACTTTATCCGCCGCCACGTGCCGGCCGCTAGGTGACAGCACCGTTCTCCTTCGAAACCATAGCTTTACTTGCCTTTATCATATTTTAAATATTAATAAATATATCATTTTCTTTGCAAATTGATGTACATAATTTTCTTTACTTTTTCTCAAAACATCCGCAAATGTCAATACCTAGAATCTGCATCTGCAGATTTAAAAAAAACTCCCATCCCCAGCAAAAATCAAATAAATGCTCCCACGGCATTAAGATGTCAAAAATTCTAATGAGATTACAAACATTGACTGATTTAAGACTTCATTTGTGTTATGATTCAGAATCTGCACTGGCTTATGCTCAGTGTGTGCATATTCTTCTTCTTGCGGTGCCTTATCAGGTCCCCCCCGATGTTGGCGATCACTACAGCAAAAGCATCTCGGTCCTGCGCTACTCTTATATTCCGCAACCAGGACAACTGCTTATTGGATGTACTCGCAATAATGATTCCTGGGAAAAGATGACCAGAGTGGTTTCCCGTTGCCTTCTTTGGTGGATTTTTCTGTCAGTGTTGCATTCTGATGTGTTTTTATCCACATATTAATATCAAAACAGAAAAATGAACTGTATAATACTTAAAGTAAACATTTGTAATGTTAGCAACTCTGATTTCTTGCTCAGAATTTAGTTTAGATTTCTGTTTTTTTTAATTTTTTTTATTCACCAGGCTGTTTTATAATGACAGGGTACTTTAACTTGTATAGCTAGATTCCAGACCTGTTAAGAACTGGAATATTTTATTATTTACACTGCAAAAACTACTAGAATTATCAAAATAGCTTATTGTAACGGACGGTTAAATATGTAAATGAAATGCAATAATATAGTTAGGGCCCCCGGTATCTGTAGGCTAAATGTTGGACCCACAATAAAGGATGAATATTCCACTTTCGGGTCTGACTTTAGCGATACCGGGGTACTATAGAGCAGGAATTTGTGTTACAGGCCCTAAAAAGGGCCTGAATCTAGACGTTTGACGCGTTATTGCCCTAACATGCATATTTGTATTTGTATAAAGACTAAGGACTGCCTTAAAAAAGGCATTTGTAATTGATGTGGCGCGTGCGGCGGCTCCCAGCGAAGTGACCGGGCCGAGCGCCGGCACCTCCCTATATGCACTTTGGGGGAGGCGCGCCGGCCGGGTATAGTGGGAGCGGTATTTCCCCCCCCACTCCCGTATTGGCCTAACGCCGGTTCGGACGCAGGTAGCGGGAGCCCGCAACACGCCCTATATAATGTGTACATTTTAAAGAATAAATATTGAGTTCGCCTCGAGACATCAAGTTAGTCTGATCGTTTCATTTCGTCACCCCGCCCGACCTCCCGCTCTACTACTGGATCTACACCTTGGACTTGACCATCGCTTCACCCCAGGACTACGAACCAGTATCTTCCACCGACCTACGCAGTGACACCGGACTTGAGAGGAATTTCGAGACTACATAACTTTCGGGATTTACGACCCCGAGAGCGACGACGGCAGCGAGACACGGCCAACACCTACCCCTTGCTACAGGATTGTGGAATACAGTCCAAACTGTTACTTGTACAGTACAGTTTCTGGTCCTTCGACTCGCCGGATTGTGATCTTCAGCTGCCATCTACTTTGAGTCTTCAGCCGAGACGAATCTACAATGCCCGCCTCACTACGCTCTGGAAAGAACGCCGAGGAGCAGCCCACCAAGCCCGTATCGGATGGAGATTCCGATTCGGAAGGTGACATCACTCTTCAGGAAGAAGCAACCCCCTCGCCGACTGCGACTGACGAGACGCTGCAGAACGAGAGATCTGAGAGGCGTCGGGAGAGAAGACACTACGAGAAGCAAATCAAGCAATTGATGTCGCTTTTGGGAACTACAAGCAAGCCAGCCGCTCAGCCAGACACCGCGCAACTCGGAGCGCGGACCGCTCTGGCCCAGGCGGAGAAGGAAGCTACATCGAGCGCGCCCCAGGACCGGGACGCGCTAGTCATTGATCCTGTCTACCCCAAGAGGAACGAGCCTTTCTCTGAGGAGGACAATCAAGAGGCGAGGCCGAAGGAAACGGCGCGCCGCAACACAGAGAGATGGGTCGAGGAGCACACCAACGCCGAACCAGCCGACCGTTTCACGCTGGCACTCGAGGCCTTGCTGGCAAAGCAAGGAGGGAATCGAGGACAAACCCAGGAAGAGGAAACACGCATCGGCGCCATGCTCGCTCGACAGGGGAACGCCAGGGAGCTACAGGACTTCAGCGGCAGCCCCGTGCATTGGCCGGCATTCTGCGACCAATTCTGGGAGTCTTCAGAGCTGTGCCAACTGACGGACCCGGAAAACCTTCTCAGGCTGAAGAAGGCACTCAAAGGGCCCGCCCGGGCGCTAGTGGAGGGACTACTAGTGGAATCAAAGGATGTTCATAAGATCATGAGCACCCTCGAGACGCACTACGACCGCCCGGACGTCATCATGAGCACGCAGTTGGACAAGCTGCGAAAATCACCGCGACTGACGGCAGAAAGCACCATGGACGATTTAGTGGAGTTCGCGATTGCCGTACGGAACATGTGCCTCACGTTGGAAAAGAGGCGCAAAGAACATCTGCATTCGGACGAACTGCTGAACGAGATGGTGCTTCGACTCCCGTTTTTCACGCGGCAACTCTGGGTGATGTCGCGGAAAGGAGCTAACAAGAAGGCAACACTTCGCGACTTCGTGGACTGGATCATGGTTTTCGCGGACAACGCCAAGGACGCCTGCGCCTTTGAAAAGACGAAGTTACCGGCGCGTGGAAAGGAAACAGTGTTCGCGGCGACGGAATCACGGCCAACAACAGACTCAAAGTGCGCGAAGTGCGGCCGTAGCGGTCATAAGTTAAGTGCATGTAACGAGTTTGCGAAGATGTCGTTATTGATGCGACGAGACTTTGTGCGAAATAGAAAATTGTGTTATCGGTGCCTGAGTGACGGACACCGAGCAAACCAGTGCCGAAGCACCGCTAAGTGCAACGTGGGTACGTGTACAGCGAACCATCACAAGTTATTACACGAGCCGCGAGTGAATAGCGCCGACAGCGTTAGTGAGACCGCAATAGTGCCCGACGGGAATCAGTTCGTCGGGGTAATGAGCGGACCGAATAGTGACTCGAAAGTTCTATTAAAAGTGATCGAAGTGGAAATAAGCGGACCACGGGGACGCGTAACAGTGAACGCAATGCTGGACGAGGGTTCCACTATCACGTTGATAGACAATGAAGTCGCGAACAAAGTGGGAGCCCGCGGACGTAGTGATGTTATCTCGATCCGCGGAATCGGTGGAAATAGTGCAACGATAGACACGCGCCGAGTGCAAGTGAACATAAAAGGAAATAGTGACATTTCATATCGCATCGGAGCGAACACAGTGCGAGAATTGAACCTTCCACAAGCACCGTGTGCACGCAGTGGAACCGCGAACGGTTCGAGAATTGTCAAGCCACAAATGATCATCGGGCAAGACAACGCTGGCGTAATAGTGTCACGGGAAGTGATAACGAACGGTGATGAAATCCGTTCAAGAACCTTGTTAGGCTGGGTGACTCACGGTAGAGTCAACGGCAGCGCACTGGCGCAAAACAACATTACGCTCGTGACTATGAGTAAATCAAAGTGCTCTACGGTAGTGAATCGCGAGTGTAGCGGGCTTGTAATGCCGCCTATAACCGCGGCAGTGAATCGCGCGCGAAACGGGCTAGTAATGCCACTCACAACCGCCGAAGTGAATAGCGAGTATAGCTCGCTAGTAATGCCGCTTACAATCGCGGAAGTGAATCGCGAGTGTAACGGGCCAGTAAGGCCGTTTGTAACCACCGAAGTAAATCACGAGTGCTGCGGACAGAACGAGCGTATCGTGTCGGAGCTACCCACAAGCCCGACTGACAGTGATAGTGCGCAGCAAACCAAGTGCTGCGTTAATTTAGCAAGTCTTGTAAAAAATAACTTCACAATCGACTCGTTGGGAGTAACGAGTGCCACGCGCGTTGACAGACAGATAACGCGCGCATACGCGATCATGCAAGCCACGACAAAACCTCTTCAGGATGGACATTGGGAGACTGGACTCTTGTGGAAAGACGGAGATACGTGGTTGCCCAACAATAGGCAACACGCTCTCAGCCGCCTGGAAGGAGTGGAAAGAAAATTAAGAAATAACAGAGAGCTTGCCGCCGCATATCATGAGAAAATGAACGGATACTTACAAAAGGGATATGCATCCGAGGTATGTGAAAGTGAATTAAATAACGTACCAAAGAGGTGGTACCTGCCACATTTTGCGGTCATTAATCCGAAGAAACCCGCCAAAATACGGGTAGTCTTCGACGCCGCAAGCAAGTATAGAGGCGTCTCTCTCAACGACAAGTTAATGGCCGGACCGGACCTATTATCATCGCTATTGGGAAATATGTTTCGATTCCGGGAGGGACATATAGCGCTTGCGGCGGACATAAGTGAAATGTTTTTACAAATAAAAATCACAAAACAAGATCAACTCGCTCAACTTTATCTCTGGCGAGATAATCCGGAGTCGATGCCGAAAACCTACAAGATGACGTCAATGACTTTTGGAGCCGCGTGCTCACCAAGTTCTGCGCAGTATGTGCGAAATACAGTGGCCGAACAGAGTCAGAACGAGTTCCCGGAGGCAGCGGCGGCATGCAAATCCAAATTTTATATGGATGATTATTTGGACGCCATGGACGATGCCGGCGCTGCTGAGAAAATGGTCCGGGAGGTATCCGAAGTCCTACGCCGAGGCGGGTTTACACTGACGAACTGGGCTAGCAACAAGAGTGAAGTGCTCAGTTCGGTGCCGCCTGAAGCGCGCGCCGCGCCGGCCACGCCGATATACCTAACGGAAGCGCACGAGACGGCCGGCGCTACAAATGAATTCACAGGACGAGTCCTGGGAGTGACTTGGAGACCTGCCACAGATGAGTTTATTTATCAATTCGACGACCCACTCGGCCAGGGTAGCGACAGTTGGCCCACTAAAAGGGAGCTGTTGAGTGCAGTGATGCGAGTTTTTGACCCGGTCGGATTCCTGGGATGTCTCGTCATCCGCTCTAAGATGCTCCTACAGGATGTATGGAGGGCTCAAACCGGATGGGACGAAACGATAAGAGAAGATCATAAGACTAGATGGCAAAATTGGATCGCACAGTTAGAAAATTTAAATTGCGCCATCCCCAGATGCGCCATAGTAAGTCGGTGGAACCGCCGAGAACTACATCTATTCAGCGACGCCTCGGAAGTGGCGATCTGCGCAGTAGCTTACTACGTGGAGAACACGACCGAGGGCAAGAAGACCACCTTTATCAGCAGTAAATGCAAAGTGACGCCGTTAAAGGTGATGTCAATACCGCGCCTTGAGCTACAGGGCGCACTCATGGCGGCCAGACTGGCGGCCACCATCAGGAGAGAAACCCAGTGCGCCATAGAAAAGGTGGTGTACTGGACTGACTCCACAACGGTCCTGTGCTGGATCCGGTCGGAGCCGCGCGCCTACTCAACGTTCGTGGCCAATCGGCTAGGTGAGATAGACGAACTCACCGACGCCGCGGACTGGAAGTGGGTGCCGACAAAACTCAACCCCGCCGACATCGGTACGAGAGATGGCCGCCCGCTTGACCTGTCCCTCGAAGGAGTATGGTTCCAGGGGCCAGACTACCTCCGGCAAGGAGAAGAATCATGGCCTCGAGAAAAGAAGATGACGCCCACTCCGGACGATGCGATGCTGGAGAAGAAAGCAGAGCGAGTGGTACTGGCGATAACCACCAGCGAGGCGCTACCCGCGCCACAGCGATTCTCGTCGTGGAATCGCTTGATAAGGACAACGGCGTGGGTACTGCGCTTCGTGAGAAAAAGCCGCCGAAGAGACGGCGCCCGCGAAGTTGGCGAACTGACGGCCGGGGAGCTAGAAAATGCTGAGCTCCATTGGGTCCGTCAGTCGCAAGCGGACGCTTTCGGCGGCGATATACCTACCCTGAGACGGGGGGAGCGACTCCCTACGCGGAGCCGCCTATACGGGCTGACGCCGCACATAGACGACAAGGGTGCCGTGCGAATGGGAACACGCTTGAGGAACACAGATACATCAGAAGGACTGAGGGCGCCTATAATATTGGATGGCGCCCATAGATATACCCGCCTGCTCCTGGAGGAGTACCACAGACGAGCCGGGCATCCGGGGACGGAGAGAGTGTTATGTGACGTGAGACGTAACTTCTACGTGCTCAAGTTACGAGGGACGCTGAGAAATATAAGTCACAGATGCGCCATCTGCCGAGTTCGGCGAGGACGAGCCGGCACACCGCAAATGGGCCAGATACCGGAGGCGCGAGTGGCCAGCTACCAACGACCATTCACCCACTGTGGGTTGGACTACTTTGGCCCCCTATATGTTACGATAGGGCGACGCCGGGAGAAGCGATACGGTGTTTTATTCACCTGTATGACGACCAGAGCCATACACCTTGAGTTGGCATCATCCCTGACAAGTGACGCGGCCATCCAAGCCATCAGACGGATGACCGCTAGAAGAGGCCAACCGAGGGTGATCCATTCCGATAACGGAACAAATTTCCACGGCGCCGACAGAGAAATGCGAGAATCAATTGCCGATCTCCATAATGACGCCGCATTCCAAATAGAACTTGCAAATAAAGGCGTAGAATGGAAGTATATACCACCATCCTCACCGCATATGGGTGGCGC
Source organism: Micrasema longulum (assembly GCF_059751315.1). Lineage (NCBI taxonomy): Eukaryota > Metazoa > Arthropoda > Insecta > Trichoptera > Brachycentridae > Micrasema > Micrasema longulum. The sequence continues at coordinate 507,511 of NW_028278966.1, forward strand.
GTGGGAGCGACTAGTGAGATCAGTTAAAACCTCCCTAGTCGCTATCCTCAAAGAACAATCTCCACGAGAGGAGACCCTGTTGACGGCGTTCGCCGAGGCCGAATTCTCGGTAAACAGCCGTCCCCTTAGCCATGTGGCGGTGGACCCCGCAGATGAAACCCCATTGACTCCGAACCACTTCCTAATTGGTTCGGCCGGGGCACGCACACATCTCGCCTTCTACCCCAAAGAAACGGAGAATATCTGCCTGAGAAAGCAGTGGCGGATAGCTCAGCAACTAGCCGACAAATTTTGGCGACGCTGGCTGGGCGAGTTTCTGCCTACACTAGCACAGAGGAAAAAGTGGCTCGATAGATCGGAGCCATTAAAAGTCGGCGATCTTGTAGTGATCGCCGACCCGTCATCACCCCGCAACCAGTGGACAAGAGGGAGGATCATGGAGACACGACTGGCTGCCGATGGACAGGTGCGGACCGCACGAGTTCAGACGGCGGCCGGAGAATATGCCCGACCAGCGATCCGGCTCATCCCACTACTACTAGAGGACCGTCCAGAGAAGAAGATGCCCCCGCAGCCGAACAGCGTGGCATCGGGGGGAGTGTAACGGACGGTTAAATATGTAAATGAAATGCAATAATATAGTTAGGGCCCCCGGTATCTGTAGGCTAAATGTTGGACCCACAATAAAGGATGAATATTCCACTTTCGGGTCTGACTTTAGCGATACCGGGGTACTATAGAGCAGGAATTTGTGTTACAGGCCCTAAAAAGGGCCTGAATCTAGACGTTTGACGCGTTATTGCCCTAACATGCATATTTGTATTTGTATAAAGACTAAGGACTGCCTTAAAAAAGGCATTTGTAATTGATGTGGCGCGTGCGGCGGCTCCCAGCGAAGTGACCGGGCCGAGCGCCGGCACCTCCCTATATGCACTTTGGGGGAGGCGCGCCGGCCGGGTATAGTGGGAGCGGTATTTCCCCCCCCACTCCCGTATTGGCCTAACGCCGGTTCGGACGCAGGTAGCGGGAGCCCGCAACACGCCCTATATAATGTGTACATTTTAAAGAATAAATATTGAGTTCGCCTCGAGACATCAAGTTAGTCTGATCGTTTCATTTCGTCACCCCGCCCGACCTCCCGCTCTACTACTGGATCTACACCTTGGACTTGACCATCGCTTCACCCCAGGACTACGAACCAGTATCTTCCACCGACCTACGCAGTGACACCGGACTTGAGAGGAATTTCGAGACTACATAACTTTCGGGATTTACGACCCCGAGAGCGACGACGGCAGCGAGACACGGCCAACACCTACCCCTTGCTACAGGATTGTGGAATACAGTCCAAACTGTTACTTGTACAGTACACTTATTATCGCGCGCATTCTATGTGTCTTCAGTCTGTAGTACCCTGTGATGCGGACTCACGCAGAGGTCCAAGGTTTAAACTCCACTCTATCCCAACTTTATTCCCATTTTTTTTAATGGTGATTTATTTACAACTCTTTGAGAATGCCCCCAATATTTGAATATTTTAGTAAATCATAAGAAAGCAAATATATTTTTTTATTTTAAAATAAAAAGGCTTTAGTAATCTCATGTGAGTACTATTTCTGAATACCTGTTGCAAATACCAATAAAGATTTTCAGTGCTACGGGAAATTAGAAATTAAAAAAAGTTCTTATTAACTGCATGAAAAAAAAAATAGAATAAAATACTCTGAATGGCATCACTAGTTTACGGGAAGCCAATTCACCAATCAGCAGAACTCACCGAAGACGATTTGTGACATCACTCGCGGAGTGATTTCAAGATTACAAAATTTAAAAAAATCGTAGTGCTGATAATATGATACTTTATTATTATTATTTTGTTAATTTTTGTTCAGGCTTTTTAACTCAACAAATAAAAAAAACATCAAACTTCCTCATTCCAAAACCTCTCGACAATATTGATTTATTTTTAAATTTCTAGGTGGTGAAGAAATACCATTGGGTGGCCATGGATACTGAGTTCCCCGGAGTTGTAGCTCGACCAATAGGCGAATTCCGGTCCACAGCTGATTATCAATATCAATTACTCAGGTTTGAATTTTTCTTTCGTGGATAACAGTATAGAATCTGTGTAGTAAAATACATTGTATTTTCAGTCTATGTGTGTTTAAATAATAAATTTATTTATGTTATAAATAACCCTTTTTATGCTATGTTAATAAATTACCCTCCCTAAATTATAACTGCCTCAATATTTTCTATTTCAATTTATTACGTGTACAACACATTTCCTTAAAGTGCGTACATTCACACATCTCACTTAGACAGTAATATGTATGAATATTAAATACTGTTTTTTTTTTTATTTTTTGTTATGGTAGTCAATACTTTTGTAAATCAACAATGTTTTGAGTATGTCAAAATGTTTGTAGACAGGCTGGATTTCCTCCTTAGGGAGTTATTTAGATCTAAATTTGTTGCAACAGAGGAAAAGTAAAAGAGCTAAAACTTTTATCATGTAAGTGTAATTCATCCGGCTAACCTTCTAGGCCTGAAAACATTTTTTCAATTTTTATACTTATACGGGTTACTTTAACTAACAATGTTTTGTGTCCAAATGTTTGTAGACAGGCTCGGATGAATCTCACCCACATGATAAAGGTTTGGGCTCTTTTACTTTACTAAAGTCAACAGATGAAAGAGTTGAGGAAATGTGACTGTTTTTTTTTTTTAAATATAGGCGGAATGGTGAATGTTACTCAGTGCGTAAAGTGGCCACTTATCCCTGTAAATGTCTAGACTTCCATATTCCCTTCTTGAAAATGTTTTCCCTCTGTTGCAACAAATTTACGCTTTTATAAATACTCAAAAAAGATTAAATAACACATACTGGTTTCAGATATTTATAAACATTATTACTGATTTCTATCTGATCTTTACGGGTGTAATGTGGATTTACTGCAGATTATACAACTTAGTCTCACATTTATGGATGAAACTGGAAAAACACCTCCCAGTTATACAACGTGACAATTCAATTAATACTGATTTCTGTCTGATCTTTACAGTTGTAATGTGGATTTATTGCGTATCATATAACTTGGTCTCACGTTTATGGATGAAACTGGAAAAACATCTCCCGGTTATACAATGTGACAATTAATTCATTGCTGATTTCTGTCTGATCTTTACAGGTGTAATGTGGATTTATTGCGGATCATACAACTTGGTCTAACATTTATGGATGAAACTGGAAAAACACCTCCCGGTTATACAACGTGGCAATTCAATTTCAAATTTAACCTGCAGTAAGTACCTTCCTTCTTTATCTACAACGAATTTTGATTACAAGTTTTATAAAAGTATTGCTGTAAACTATAGTTAACATCGTGTTTAATAATCATAGAATGGTTTTTCTCCGTCTGTGCGACTATTAGCCAGTGGCGTGTTATTGCTTTAAGGTCGACATTGATGGTGAATTTCTTAATGGGCTAAACGACAGTTACATTAAAGATGGGTTTTTTTGATCATTAGTAATAGTTAAAAATCTAAACTAATAATGGCAATTTTAAAAACAGATTTTTTTTGTATGAAAAATAAATACTTTTTAAAAACTGTAACTATTAGTTTTGATTTCTACCTAATACTAATGATCGAAAAATCCAGCCAAAGTGCTTGGCCACAGTAGCGAGCAGTTGCGGCTACGTGTGATTTTCTACGTGGTTTGCGGGGAAGTCGGACCAGTTTAAAAAAAAAACTTTTTTGGTTTTGTTTTTTAGATGGGAGTTGCATGTATTATTTTCCTCGCTTATATTGTACAAGGTTTGTATTTCATAATAGTGGATTTTTCTGCTTTCTATATGCCTTTATTTTATCTTAAAGTGGAATCAGGAGGAATATTCTATACTCTTTGTGGGCATATAAAATCTATAAATCCACTCAAAACTTGGGCTGATACCAGTTAGATTGTTCTGTATCCCTCCCATGACTTGATAGCTATTTGTCTTTGGTTGGAGTCCAGTTTCCTACGGTTGACTTTCTTCTTACTTGATTTATATACTATATAACGTTGCTTGTTTTTTAATCTACACAAGTAGCACAAGATGTTGTGTCGTGCGGTTTAAGATAAAACTGTTTTGACTTCCCCGCATACGTTGGCCCGCATCGCGCCTCACAACGTATTAAGTGTCAGAAGCCATAAATAACTAGAAATTGCGGAGAATGTAAAGTTACACATGACTTGATATTGTTTGTATCTGTTTCCAGAGAAGACATGTACGCTCAAGACTCCATCGACTTGCTACAAAACTCGGGGCTTCAGTTCAGGAAACACGAAGAAGATGGAATCGAACCTCTTGAATTTGCTGAACTTCTCATGACCTCCGGTAATTTTGCTATGCATTTGCAGAAGTCAATATATTTTTTAGTGTTATTTTCATTGTAATCTTCAATTTCGTGTTTTGACTACAACTGTCTGATGTGTTTCTATAAATCATCATGATCATAGAACAACGTCCCATGTGATTTTCTTCAACTTTACATGGGAGCGGTTTAATTTATTTTTGCTGACAGTGACAGCATAACTTTGATACGATAAGTACAAAAGTATATCTTAAGAATATATAAATCAGCATAGAACAAACTATGGCCTTAATTCTCCAATGACGACCCGTCTTTGTCGTATTGTTAACTCGAGACAAGATCTGGACTTTTTTGGTTTGAGTTTACAACGATTTAAACGAGCACTAAATAAATAGTCCAGATCTTGTCTCGATGTCCCTTATGTTTGTCAATGCTTCTTTTTTTTTTTTTAATGTTTTAAACTATTCTTTTATTGTAATATTTAAACCTTATAAATTGTATACATGGACAATGTCCGTTAATAAATAAATATATCCTTTGATACTTGGGTTAGTTATATATATTTAACTTTTTTCAAACCTGGAATAGAAAGCCTATTTAAAACCTTTTCAACATCAAATATAAAAGAAAGCATTCGCACATCCGTCGTTATTCTATGATCACGACAAAACAAGAAAAAACAATATTTGTCGCTATGATCACGACAAAACAAAAAAAAACAATATTTGTCGCGTAATTTCTAGTCATCAAAGCGAACTTCTCGTTCAATGCCCGCATAGTAAATCTGTTCTAATGTGTAGTTTACCTCTTCCCGGGTTCCAGGTATAGTCCTGATGGACAACATAAAGTGGTTAAGTTTCCACTCGGGTTACGACTTCGGCTACCTCCTGAAGCTCTTGACAGATCAAAACCTCCCGCAGGATGAGAGTGATTTCTTCGAAAGCCTGAGACTGTACTTCCCCACTGTTTATGATGTCAAGGTTTGCATTTTTATTTTATTAACTGCTACGGTGGTGTATTTTATTAACTGCTAAGGGTAAATTATAGATATTCAAATCCTTATTTACCTACAATTAGAAATAGTTTTTTTTGTTCATTATATAAATCAGTATTTCAATTGCTGCAGACACAAATATTTAATAAAGTTTTGTTCATGGTTGTGAATAAAAAGTGACTAAAAATATAAATTACGCTATGTTTTACTACTCTTATTACACTATGGTACAATTTTTGACACATTGTCATCTCACCCATCGTTACTTGCCTTTTTTGATCATTATTTTATTCATTAGATGGTGGTTTAATTTCAACTATACTCATTGTTCAAGATGTTAATAAATACTGTAAAAAAAATTTGAGACTTGAACTTGTCTTTATTATAGATAACTTAAATAGTGCCATTTTCATTATATTATAATACCTCGAAGGCACTGCAGAAGTGATTCTATGTAGTTGTACGAGACGCGTTTCCGCCTCGTATAAAGAATTGTGAGACTGTAAAAATCTCGGCAAGGCGCTGGTATTCTACTGCGAGCTGCGATAGGTATCAGTAGCCCGTAGGTATGAATATTTATTCCAAATACTGTCGGCTGACAGTGGCGGCTAGCAGGTTGTAAATCCGCTTCTGGATTCGGCTGAGTCCAGGAAAGATGTAGTGAAGATCTGAAGACGAAGTGGCGAAGTAATCGGGCAGAGTAGAGTTAAAAGAGAGTGTTTACTGTTTTCGATCGATGTCTTTATTTCTCACATGTGCACATATTTATACAAGATTACAAAATCTGACCCTACGATTAACTTAGGTATGGGAATGGTGCCGGCCCCCCACTCTTGTCAAGTATTCTCCCGAGCGGCCAACGTAAATAGGCGCCCCCTAGCCAACGTATAAGCCCCGACCCCCGCCTCCGTCCCTCCATTGCACAATCGAGCGCCGACTAGAGCGGACGTGAAAGGGCCGCTAGCTTGACACGCTCCGCTCAATTCGTCCTTTATACAGCAGCGGCCGGTTAGACACGGAATTAGCCTCGCAGACTCATACATACTAGGTTATATATTAAATACAAGTAAAATAATAATTGAAACATTTATACTAACATACAATAATAAAATAAAGGACTATGACGTCGGCTACAGTAGTATTTAATTTAATTTGTCTTATAACTACTAAATGTTTTCTGTACTATGGCTGTTTAATTTTTAAATATACATAATATTTTTAATATTGTTTATGTTTCCAAGTAAAAATACTATTCATTTTGATTTTGTCGATGTTGAATGATGACCAGATGGGTAAACTAGTATAACACAGAGTTTCACTGTATTAATATATTTTTGAACTGTAATTGGACATGCCGAATCCTTCTCCTACAGTATCTGATGAAACTGTGCAAGAACCTTAAGGGGGGCCTACAGGAAGTGGCAGAGCAACTGGAACTGCGGAGGGTGGGACCGCAGCACCAAGCTGGCTCTGATTCTCTTCTCACCGGGATGGCCTTTTTCAAAATCAAAGAGGTAATCCTTTCGACGCCACGAAAATAAGTATCTTTAAATCCTGAATGAAACTTTGTAAGCAGCATTGCGACATCCAGCGACAACTACTGTCACGGAGCGTAAATGATCCAGTTCGGATGGCCAGATACTGCGAATGCCTTCTGAGAGCCTCAACTACACTTACCCGCTTAACAAAGCATCTAATTTTAAGTGTTAACCGTCCTGGATGTCTACTGGTGACAGTTTGTCGGCAATTCGCGTCCAAGTTACTTGGGAATGCGCAGACAAATCCGCATGCTGCTTTTTTTACAAACAATTTTGTCTATAGTCCTTATCTTTTGAGCGTATTTAACATGACAGGTTCAATTGTTTTTTAATCAATTGTCCAGAAAAAAATATGTTCAAAACTCATTTATCTATTGTAGTTTATTCAAATCAACTTTCTCTGTCCTTATTTAGATATTTTCTTACTAAATTTTGCAACTTCAAAAAAAAAACTTTTTGAAACACTTTAAAATCAGTCATCAGTGTGTAATTAATTTATCTACTTTTTCATTTGTTTATGTTATTATGATAAATAAATTTCAAATTGGTCAATTATATTATAAAAATCCTTCTCCTCCACTTTGTTTCCTCATCCCCAACCTTTGTACTGTGCTCTTATTTTATTTTCTTATATACACCGCAAGACAAATAAATTTACGAGTTCTCAAAAAAAACTAGAATTGACATATAATGAATTATTCTTGATATTTAATTAGTTTTTTTTATGTTGTTTGACATATGTGATGACTACTCGTTATTTCAAGGTTAAAATAAAAAATCTTACTCATGAATTGTACTTAGAAATTGCCATTATATATCAGGTATCAGATTACCCGAACCTTAGAGACCCATAACGGTTCATTTATGGTCGAGTGTTTGTGATGGAATAATAAAAGACATGTTATTTTTTAATTCATATTTAAGAAGTAGGTTCTTATCGCTTTATTTTAAATTAAAGTATTTTACATTTAAACATATTTATAACATTTAAAAATATTTAGTACTTAGTGAATTCACCTTTATTTTTTATAACATGTAAAATTCTATTATTTAGAGAAGCGTAAAGCGAATCTAAAATTTCTGATGTTATTTCTTCTTCCCAAACTTGAATTAAGTTTTTTTTTAATTCCTCAATGTTTTTTGATTTTTTTTTCCCGACTTTTTTTTTCATAATCGCCCATAAATTTTCTATCGGGTTCAAATCAGGGCTATTCCCGGGCCACGTCAACGATTTTAAGCCAATTTTCTCCTTGAATTCATTGATCTATAAAAAAACAATAAATTATTTATCATGTGGTCACAAAATGCATTTAAAAATATATATATTTGTACTCACAGTGCGGGCTCTATGGCACGGCGCAGAATCGTCCTGAAAAATTGGGTCCGCGGTATACTGCGTAATGTCCTCGATTGTTGGAATAATATGTTTTTTTAACACTTTTTTGTACTGAATGGCATTCATCGTACCCTGTACAAAATTTAGAGGTCCTAAACCGTATGCTGTCATGCACCCCCAAATCATCACGTAGGGTGAATGTTTAACGGTTCGAGTGACGCACGACGGATGATATCTTTCCCCACGTTTTCGTCGAACTATCTTTCTGCCGTCTGGACCAAAAAGGTTGAATTTTGATTCATCAGAGAAAACAACATTTTGCCAATCCTCCAAGGTCCAATTCTGGTGCTCTTTCGCCCAATCCAGTCTAGCCTTCTTCATTTTGTCCGTGAGTAATGGTTTCTTTGCGGGACTCCGTGCTTGGAAACCATGCTCCAACAGCCGCCTGGACACTGTTTTTACTGAAAATGTTGATGTGCTGGTAGACTGCACCTCTGCGTGTATTTCAGGTGCCGTTAAAAATCGATCGCGCATAACAATTTTTTTTATTAAGCGATCATCTCGGGCAGATGTCACGCGCCCCCGTCCGCTTCCTTTTTTCCGTTCTATGGATCCAGTTTCTTGGATTTTTTTTAATAAAAACCTCACTGCACCTTCTGAATACCCAACTCGACGAGATATTTCACAATTAGATATGTTTTCTTGCGTCAATGTGATTATTTTGGATTTTATCGCAATCGACATTTGCTTTGCACTTTCCATGATTGTTGTGTTATGTTCACTCAAACGCGGGTAAAACAAGACTGTTGAGACATTTTAAAATGTAAATATTGTAGAAAGGTGACACATAGTGTCCTTAATTTATTAAACAAAAGAAAGAGGTATCGATAAAGGATTTCTTAGAAAAAGGGTTCAGTAAAGTCAAGGGGCGCGGTAGCAGGTAAACTCGTAATTTTTTTTGTCTTGCGGTGTATATAGTTTTTTTCCTTTTTATTGAGTAGTAACATATTCTATTATTATAAATGTGAAGAACTTTTACTGGATGTATGTACAATTTTTGATATTCTGTTATTTATATAACATTTGTTGTTTTTCCTAATGAAAATTTATTGTTCGTTGAAACTTGATAGTTAATTTGAGATGAGTTTAATAATAAGAAATTATTTAGAAAATGATTGATAGTGTTCATGTAACTTTATTTACCTCGCTTTATTACAAAATACTTTACAGTTAATTTTACTCAAAGGACTTGTACCGATTTATTGGGCTGTTTGGAATGTAATATTTAAGATAATGTAGTATCAGTATGCGCCCTGGGATTCAATACTTGGAACATATTTATATTAAATGATTTATCTTTTCAGATTTTCTTCGATGACAACATCGAGAGTTCGAGTGGTCACCTTTACGGCCTGGGGGCGCCATTCTCCGTTAATGGGAACAGTTTCCATGACAATGGTGACAATAGCAGTTCTTCGTGATTTCCGGAAGAAACTTTATGAACAATCCACTCATTAGTCGCGACACTTATTGCTTATTTATTGAAAAAAACAGACTTTTGTTTTGACGGCATCAAATTAGCGAGTTTTATTTGTTACTAGTGATTGTCGCCGCGCAATATTGTGATAAATTGATGAAACTGTGACATTTGATTCTAGATACAAATATTCGTGTAGCTTTCATGTGGACTTTTTTCTCACCACCCCGACCGGATGTTATCAGTGAAGTGTGAAAATTTTATCCGATGCCGGCGTATAAAGAATGTTTTCGTTTTCAATATTATAAATATATACAATATTGTAATTGTCATGAATAGAAACTAAAGTCAATGATATTGACACTCGGAATATTGTGTTAACTATTTTATAAATGTTTTTTTAATACACGATAGTTTTAAGTATAATAATGTCTTAATTTTAATAAACACCTCGAGTTTATTAAAATCCCTACTCTCGCTACTTCTGCTTTATTTCTATTATTTGCTATCTCTTTTTCGCTTATTTTTTTACTACAGACAACTTATATAATATTATTCATTGCTTATGAATTCCCTCTATTTATTTATCATGCTTGACTCATTTTCTTATTATTGACACCACAATATGGATTTACTAAGGAACAGACAGTAAGATCATTTATTTCCAAACGAAAATACGACAATACTTTCTGTTATTTCATAACAGCAAAATATTTCTAGTTTTTTTATTTTCTCCAAAATATAAAGCAGACAAAATTTTAAAATCTAATGTAAAATATTTAACAAAGATTTTTTACTGTGGGGTATAAATTGATTGTTGTAGGAATGAGCTTCAGTGACTAAGCTCAGTGGACATAATAATATGAGCATTTAATTCGTTGGGATCGTAGGAAAACGACGGACGTGTGAAAAATCCGACATCCACTTTCTTTTGTATTTGATATTGAAAAAGTTATATAAAGGCTTTTTTTTCCAGGTTTAAAAAAAATATATACATATATATGTATATAAAACTTACCCAAGTATCAAATGCTATACTTCTGTACTTATCTTGTGACATATTGTCATAAAAAAATTAAAACCGCTCAAGTAAAGAAAATCACATGCGTCATTGTTTTACTGTCCCGATGAATTGTATGATGAAACTTCCAAGATGCAAAAAAATAATCATTTAGTTTTTGGGAATTAACCACATAGAATGAGGAAGTTCAGCTGGTTTTTTATATTTGTTAATAGACTATTAAACTAAGCCAAAAGAAAAATATTTTTATATATCGTATTATCAGCGCTATGATTTTTTATAGTTTTGTATTTCTGAAATAACTCCGCGTGTGACGTCATAGGTTCTTCTCAGTCAGTTCTTCCGATGATTGGTTGGTTCATATGAACCAGTGATGTCGTTCAAAGTAGTGCGTTTTTATGAAGATATTTTTTTCCTACATTTTCAGGAAACTGCTGTACAATTTAATGCTCCAATTTTTACCACGCGCAAGAAAACATTTATTCTATCTAAAATCCTGTTGGGCTGATGTTCCTCATTATTGATTATATATTCGTATATCAACTAGACCAACTATGTGAAAAAAAGTGATGAGGTTATGTCCGAAAACCAGGTTGTGGTCCGTGGCCAATGTGGACTCACGGATCGTGAGTTCCGTGGCTCAAACTTCGCTCTACCATAACCTATTTCACATTTTCTTAAATGGCAAATCATCAGAACGCCAATCGGTAGTCGGATGACAGAAGGGACCATTTTTATTTTTTTCAGTAGAGCTGAAATAAGACTCAATTTCAAGACTTTTATCCACAAACTGAAATATGTTAATGTTACTTTTCGATAATTAATTATCATTTTAGATAACGCTTTTTTTTCTATGTGTATTTACTGAGATATTTGTAAAAACTGTTGAGTGCCACCTGACAACCGAAATATTTAGATTTTTAAAAACGAATACTGAAGAAAAGTGTTCATTTAAAAAAAAATCATTGTTAAAAAATTTAAGTGGTGTCAAAATAACTCGGACCACGCGCACCCGGGCGTGCCACGCGAATGATGAATAAAAAATGTAAACATCTAATAAAGGATAAATTATTGTCTTAACCTAAATTCAAAGCAGGTGCAGTGTAATTTACATTTTTGTTTAAGTGTCTTAGTTTTCATTTCAACAAAAATGTCATTTTGGCTTGTACAAATCACGATACGCAGTTGACAAACGGTCAGAAACAAGTTTTAATATCAGTATACTGCGATGTTTGAAACATAAGAATATAAATATTTAAAGTTATAAAAAATATGGTTTAAAATGTTGTCATAAAAGTGGAAACCATAGAATTAAGAATATTCCAGAAGGAGTGTAGAATCATATTTGAATACATCGGACTGTGTCCAATAATGCCCCCACTTAGACACACTTTCGCCGCGCGCATACTTGAAGTCACCGGGCAATACTGCCAGATCGCGAAGAATATAACCATAACACAAATGAAAGGTAAAAAAAAATGCAATCTGTTAATTTCTCTAAAATTTTATTGCACACCCGGAAACATTGATTGACACAACAGAGTAGATAAGTAAAGGGTCATTTAATAAGATTAATTGAATTAATGAACTTAAAATATAAAACAAATTTTATTTGACATGAAACGGATATTTTTATATCATGTCAAATAATATTTGATGTTTTGAAGATAATGTCAGTCAAACGTCCACCACAGAGTTGTTTAATTCGAGAATGAATTTTCATTAATTCTCATTAGATGAGCAAAGTAGGGAAAAAAAATTTACTCTGGTAACACTATCGAAATTTCCATTTTGTTTTTTCGACAATCTGACAGATGGAAAATTAATTTAATTTTTAAGTAATGCATTTGTTACATACACATTCATTAGCTAATTACACATGAAATGTGATTGCATCCTGTTTCTTTAAGATCCTAGCAGTATTTCTTCACTTTAAAAGGACACAACACGGCATAGTTAAATTCAAATCAGGAGTTGAGTACTGAGCGACATCTACAAAGAAACTAATGGGTCAAAACGTAAACCTACTCATTTATGAATAGTTAAGTCGCCTTCTTTGATGTGCATATGCGGTTTCTGGAGTATTCTTAATTCTATGGTGGAAACAATTTTTCCGCAATCTATATGAAAGTTGTTTTTTGTGATGCCATAGAAAAAAAAGGAATACCATATAAATAAATTTTCCCAACATTTAGAGGCATGTTATTGTATGCCAATTCTATTTTCGTTATTTTTATTTACACACGAGCTGAACCCGGCAATGCTTTGCTATTGCTAGATTTGAGTTCTTAGTAATAGATTAAATGAACACAATCGAAAGTTTGATATCAATCATTGTATTTAGTCCAAATTAGATATGTACGTATACATTGTTATTTTTGTGTTTCGGTTTATATAAATTGTGAGGACAGAAATTTTGATAAATAAGTGTTCGAACATCGTTTTCCTGTCACTGTCTTGCAGATGCCTCCCGATACTGTGTAAAAAAGACAACTGCATGTCAGACCTTTTGTTAGAATGGACAAAATTGACATTTTGCTGTACCGTTTTCCGCACCTCAAAACTGAAACGATTTTGTTATTTTTTTAGACAGTATCAGAATAAAATTTTCTGAATTGGTATGTTTTGCGTATTTCAAAAATAGTTATATTTGTATACCGTGCGCCGCGAGCATGTTGATGGATGCAGAAAACGAGGAAGACCGAGAAAGACATGGCACGATCAAGTCCATCAAATACTTGAAGATGGACATGTCAAAAGTAGGAATAATCGGCGTGCGTGCATGAGAAGATGTATGAATGTAGAGGAAGCGAGGTCTGTATGCCAAGATAGAGTATTATGGCGTTCTATCCTCTCTGCCTACCCCTACGGGGAAACGGCGTGATGGTTTGTTGTTGTTGTTGCGTATTTCAAAAATAGTTATATTTGTATACCGTGCGCCGCGAGCCCGAAGGCAGCAGATAAAACTGTGCCTTTTTAGGGGTTCGGATAGTTCTAGTTCCCACAATAAACCATTTTTTTAAAAAAGAAAAAATATAGGGACACGCCAATGGTAAATATCTATTATGTGTAAAAAAGAGCTCTGCGCTGGTTTGGACATGTAGAGCGAATGGACAACGAAAGAAAGGCTAAAAATATATACAATGTGAATATTCATGGATGCAGAAATAGGGGAAGACCAAGAAAGACACCAAATCCAACAAATACTTGAAGATGGACATAGCAAAAGTCAGAATAATCGGCACGCGTGCTTGGGAAGATCTATTAATGTAGAGAAAGCGAGATCTGAATGCAAATATAGAGTGATGTGGCGTTCTTTCCTCGCTACCTACCCTATCGGGGAAGCGGCGTGATAGTTTGTTGTTGTTATTGTAAAAAAAAAACATTTCTCTAGTGCCATAATTCAGAGAGAAAATACGTTAATACGTTTGTATGAAGAAAAGTCAGACCGCATTTCCTTCATAGATTGAACATAATTAAGTATACTTACAAAAAAATCTTTAGTATAAACCGTTCCGATAAACGTAAAAAAGATGTTGTAACTTTTCATTGGTAAGTAGGTACTTGTTTAGGATTGAATTCCAAATCTAAAAGTAATATGAAGATATTCAAATATTGCATTTAAGTAGGTACTTACCTAAGTACTTGTTTATGTTTGAATTCCAAAACATAATATAATCAATTATTTTCAAACAAAGCAAATTAGCAAATGTCAAACTCTGCTCAGGGATGCACTTAAGTCAGGAATGGGATTTTCAAAAATGTATTGAATTTTAGTTAATATTATTTTAACCAAAAATCCAGTAAAAAGAAATAAATGGGTAGAAATTGTATAGAATTCAATGAAATAATCTGGTTAGGATCCATAAAAAAATTAATACTGTCTGTAAACATTCAAAAACTTTTAATATTTTTTATACAGAAAAAATAACATCCATCCATTTTTTTGTATATGCATTCTCGGCGAATGCAACCCTGGTGATGAATAAAAAAAACATTTACGCTCCTAACTTTTTTGTACTTAATAAAAGATTTTATGAGCTTTAAACCTTCTGGCGGCAAAGACGTACATTTATCTGAAAACCGCACGTAAATCGGTCTGGTAGTTATCGAGTCCATCGAAGAGAACCATTCAAACATTGCCTTTTATATATATAGATAAAATAATTTCAACATGCTGTTTTTAAATAAAATAAAAAAACAGATTACATAATATTGTTTGAAAAAATATAGCAATAATTTTAGTGAAATCATTGCAAATAGGAGGCCCAATTACAGTGGTGAATTACATCACAGAACACCCAGGCTTGAGAAAAATCACATTTTAATTTTTGTGTTCTCACCGGGAATCGAATCCGGAACCTTCCGCGTGTGAGTCAAGCGTCTTAACCGCTACACCACGGAGGCCTCCGGCTAAAGGTATACAGGTGGGTACTATCTAATTACTAGCTGACACCCGCATGCGTCAGCTAGGGGGGCTTTATTTATTTATATTTCAGTAAACACAGTCATACAATATAATATGGACTTGAGTAAGCTCCGGCTGTTTCCCGACAGATGGTTTTATCTTAGCTTTTTTACATCCGGCAATACTACGGCCAACTTTGTCGCGAAGCTCACCATAAGGGTTGAAATGACAGCATATGTTTTTTTTTTTTACCAGAAAATTTGCAGGGAATTTTAGTGCATTACTTTTTTAACACGTTCTCGTGGAGTCTTAAGATGACCGTGCTCAATCGGAACATCATCAAACATCATCATTATCTTTGCTCTGCAGGATAATCAGTTGGGTGTAGTGTATTATGAACTCCTCAAACCCAACAAAATCATCATAGGACATCACTTTTGACTACAATTGATGGTTCGAGCCGAGCATTGAAGGAAAAACGGTCATAATACGAGGAAAAATTTGACAAAGTAATTTTGCAGCATGACAACACTCGCCCACATGTTGCAAGGCCATCCAAAACTACTCCTACTCTTAAGTCTTACGTACATTGCTCCTTCCGATTACCATTTGTTTTGATCGATGACTTATAGTCTGGCTGACCAGCACTTATACTCTTATGAAGATGCAAAAAATAGGCCCATTCGTGGATAACTTTGAAAGATGAGTCATTCTTTCGAAATGGTATTCGTATGCTGCCAGAAAG
Organism: Micrasema longulum; assembly: GCF_059751315.1. Lineage (NCBI taxonomy): Eukaryota > Metazoa > Arthropoda > Insecta > Trichoptera > Brachycentridae > Micrasema > Micrasema longulum. Next base: position 523,389 of record NW_028278966.1, read on the forward strand.
ATGGGAGAAAGTAATTCCTAGCGATGAACAATACTTTCAATGACATGTTCTTGACTAATTAAATTATAAAATAAAAACTAATTTCAGCGAGAACTTGTTCATGTTCCGAATATTATGTATAGTAAAACAACGCAAATACAGTTAGTTGGAAACCCATGAATGAATGTATAAATATTTGAAGATTGCCGCATGCTCTTACCTGTGTATGTAGCTAATGAGGAATGTCAAATCTACTTCAGAACTCTGCCCAAGTTATGAATTGTTTTTATTTGATGTTTCAGAAGCTTTAATTAACTCTAAATTTTAAACATGATCAAAACATTGTGTTGCATATTTTTCAACATTGACTTATCATAACAGATAAGATGTCAAAAACATAGTGTTCAATAAACAGTGACTTATGCCTTGAACTTTAACATTCGTATCTCATAGATGAAGTAATATTCCATCCAAGCCATTTCTTTTTGAAAATTAACCATATCAATGTTTCTGTTACATGACGTATGTAGAGCATCTCTTGTGGATTATTAATGGATAGTAAACCAATGTGTAAATTTAATGAAATCCACAAAACTAATTTGTATGTAGTGGTCTGACATCAACATACGTAACTTAATCTGAAAACGAATTTTTAAGGGCAAAAGTTGAATTCATATCCACAACCAAAAGGTTTATCATTTTCTATAGATTGGTGTCTGTAGAAGATATGAAATACCCCCGCTTTAAATGCCAGCCTCGTTGTGTAATGGTCAGCGTGTTCGCCTACCATGCAAGAGGTCTCGGTTTCGATTCCGGACATGGTTGATATAAAATATTTATTTAAAAGGGTGATCACACTATTTATATATTTATATTTCATAGTCCCCTGATTGGTATCTGAAGTGTAAGACTGATCCCCTTACCTTCATGTAACAAAATTGATCGAGATATGTTGCGATTGATGTACCAATCCAGTGCCCTATACACCGTTAAGTGCGGAAAGGGAATGATGATGATGATGTTTAAATATCTTAGATAAGATATTAAAAGTGAGAATAAAGTATGAAGAATGGTGTTAAAATGCAAATTAGAGATCAAATTAATTGAATGAACTCAATAAAATAATCAAATGATATTAACATTTTCTATGAAGTTAATGCAATTATATTTGTATTTTAATTACATATGTGCAAAGTTGGACCAAGTATTTTACTTTTTTTTTCATTCTAATGAATCCATTTGTTGCAAAGACTATTTTCATCAGAATGAATTAATTTTGGGTATAGTTGGAGCAGTTAGATAAGACCTTTCATTTGCTCAATACATTAAATTTTCGAGTGAATATCTTCATCCATTTATTTTAATTTGAATGATTCTTTAGGTAGTATAAAAATGTGCCTACAAAGGTCCACAACTGAAATTTCCTCCCTTTCCCAACACTACTCATATATAGATAGTGAAGAAACAAAATCCATGCTTGAATTATACCTAAACCTTATACATTATCTGCAAGGGCAAATAATACTGTAACTCCTTTATTTTAAAAAAAAGGAAAAATACATGAATCCTTGCATAGTGCAATTCCGAGATGATCGTTATGTAAACAAAAACGTTTTACAGCAGAAGAAATTTTCGGAAATGCTATGATATGTTTTCTCTTTTACCTCACTTTGAGAAATTATGTTTACTAAGTTGTACGTATTTAAAATCGTGTTTCTAATAATAAAAGAAAAATGTGAACTTTAAGATTTGATTTTTTTTTTTATATGGTTGGCGAACTCTGTCATTGTTTACAAAGGGTGGATTTTAAATCATTATAACTTCTAGAACACTATTCATATATAAAGGTAAGTCATTAACAAACTCTAACAGATCTGTGAAATTAATCCAGAGAGTTTATTAAAAATTATTATTTTGCAAAATGGCAACCTTGAAGTTCAAAGATGCTTCTCCCTACAGCAAAAAGCAAATACCACCTTCTGTTGATTACCTTTACTCGGAGTAAGTGTGATTTATTTTTCTAATAAGCTTTTAAAAATAGTTTTTAAAAATATATTATCTGTAACAGTTTTTATGTGGTTCTTAAAACCTGGGTGGGAGGGTGTCTAGAAAAAATATATATTTACTGCATTTCTCAGAAAGGATGTGTCTGGAACTATAATGAGCTAATGATCAAATTTGAAAGGCATATGACATTTTTCTTTTAGTTTCACATTTAACTACATGTTTATACATTCATTTTCATAACACTTGTTTCATTAATATGAATAGGAATTTAAATAAAAATGACTGTCATGTTGAATATGCACATTTTACATTTACTACACATGCTTTTCCTGTATCGAATCTGACAAGATTGTTGAACTATAATTGTTCACATACATAGAAATAAATGTGTACCTCTACTTAATATAAAAACAGTAATATCCACATAGTTTAAAAACCTTTATTTTGGTATAGTAACTTTTAAAAATAAAAATAAGAACCATTTATTTCATGTAATGGAAAACTAAATTTTTTATAAAGGAATTTTTATAAAACTGCTTAAATATTCATTTCAAATAAATGTTGGTGAAGAGATTAATCTAAAAAAAAGATAAATTATTGTATGAAATTTACACTATATATCAAGTAGAAAAACTGTATTAGTAATATTCTTCAAAAATGCATTACTAAATCATTTGAGGAGCAACGCATCAAATCGTATTTTGTCCACCCCAGGACAAAGTTGGGTTTATAACAGATTTTGGTTCAATTGTGGAAGTCTCAATGATTGTATAAGAGACATGCAATAAATAACCACTAAAAACAAATATTTGTATCCTCCATGAATGCTACAACTCTTTGTATCAAAAATCTTGATTTTGAAGTTCCCAAGTTTTAATAATTACCCCATGATATAATTTTCAAAGTTAGCTAGCTACCCACATCGAAATGATTTTTTTTCAACTATTTTGCCTATATTCATAGGAGAAATCTTCTCATTCAAAAATAAAAAAAATACATTAGCATCCCATACCATCAACCTTCAACAATATACTGATACATAATGCTATAAACAAATGAATAAATCGGATAAGTTAGGAGTTTAGACAAAGACTGGAGTTTACTGACTTATATTTTCCTTTCCTATTTTGGTATAGATATGAAGCTGATGTTACGCAAGACATGACCAAGCATGGAAATGGAAAACCTATTGGAGTGGCTATTTTTGGTTTAGGCCGTGCGGGCTCTATTCACCTTGCAAATATAGTCAGGAATCCTAGAACAACACTTCGATACATTGTAGATGACATGACTGGTAAATGGGATAAAATTAAGGCCTATTGGAATCTGAAAGACGTTGAATTTTTGAGCTCAAAGAATGCTGATAAAGTATTCACTGATGCACGGTAAAATAAATCTGTTCATTTAAAATATTTCATTGGTATTTACCACCTAGAGGTGATGTTTGAAGCTAAATATAATAAATATAAATTGTTTTTGTACTTTTTCAATATTAAGTTAAATGTTCAAAATTCACCATTCATTATAAGTCTCTCTATTTCATACTGAAGGTTCTCGTTAGAGAATGAACTACTACTATTGTTTGGTTTAAACTGCTTAGGGTGGAGATTGTAATTGTCAGTTCCCCAACATTCACTCATGAAAGTATAGTTACTAAGGCATTGAACAACAAGAAAGCAGTTTTCTGTAAAAAACCGATTGCTGAGAACGTGGAGGCATCAGCACGTTGCTACCAACTGGCTTACAAGAAGGGGAAGCCATTGTTTAGTGCCTTTAATAGAAGAATGATCCATCTTACTCGGCTGTACGGGACAGGGTTCGCAGTGGGGAAGTTGGACACGTTCAAGTCATTAAAGTTTGTTCGAGAGATTCACCTTTACCAACTGTTGACTACTTGGCTCACTCAGGTAAACATTACTCATAAAAAATACTATTCTTCTTTCTATAAAAAAAATATAGTTTTAAAAAATGATTCATTTGTCTATTCTAGAGATAGATTTATAGACAACAAATGATGTTATTTTATCATGTATTTTCTTATAAGAATTATTTTTTTATATATTTTCTTATATAATGCAGGTTTTAAGAAACTTATTGCTCGTGTAACAGAAATAATTTGATTTAAAAAAATATTTGAATGAGATTTACATGCTGAATACTGAATAGCATTTTTATGCTTAGTAAAGTTGTCTCTTTGAATTTTATTTTATGAACAGTATTTTATTTTATTTTATTAACTGGAATTATTTTAATATATTGAGTTGTTTTACTTACATTTCTCGATGGAACTGCATTGCAATTATGATAATAAAAATACTTATAAAGTTTCATTCTATTTTTATTTATAATTTTCGTTAGTGACCGGGTTTCTTCTTGACCGACATAGTCAGATTAGTTTCATATATAAACGTTGTGAATAAAACTTTTAGGTGGCATTTTTCATGATTGCATTGTCCATGATATTGACATGGCCACATGGATTGTAGGGGAACTACCTTCTATGGTTCAAGCAACTGCAGTCAGCCATATTCCTGAAATCGAAGCAATCAATGACTTTGATTCTGTGGCATCCCTACTAACATTCCCGAGTGGAACTATCGCCATGCTAGATAACAGCAGATGCTCCAACTACGGCTACGATCAAAGACTCGAGGTATTTGGGCAGAAGGGAATGATAAAAGCCGATAATGAGAGACCAGTTCATTGTAATGAGGTGCAAATTGGACAAACTGGTAGCAATTTTGCTCCTATTTGGTTTTCATTTCCCTCGAGATTCAAGCGAGCTTATTATTTGGAAATGGAACACTTCTTGAATATTGTTGAAGGTAACAATTAAAATATTTTAATTTTGATTAACAGGAAAACTTTTCCCCTCCCGACAAACACTGAGATTGGTGATTTTGTTTTTTTTCCATCTCCCTGGAACTGATTGCCTTTACATTTCTCACACTATCAACAGTCCTAGTCAGTTCATATCTAAAGTCAAATTCCACTTTTTTTGTTAATCATACCCTTCAACTTTTACATCAGATAGGTTTTTAATTTTAATATGGAGTCTTATTTACCAACAAGTTAGTTTAGCATGTTGTTACCAGTAAAGTATTTTTAAAGAAAAACATTGAGGAAGTTCAGTTATACGGGAAATTGAATACAAAAAAGTGTTTAATTTTACAGCTCGAAAAGTATCTAAAAAAATTATGAAAAAAGTAATAAAAATGTACTAATTTGACCTTATTGAAAAGTTCTTTTGAACCAGCCAATTATAGAGTGTAGTGATAGATTTCTGGTTTCCGGGAAGCCAACTTACCGATTTACCGATCAGCAGAACTCACCTAATAGAACTTGTAACATCACCGGCGGAGTGAGTGCGAGAGTCAAAAAAACTTTTAAAAAATCATAGCGCTGACAATACGATACATAAAAATATTTTTTAAAAAAACCCACTTAGTTTGATTCCTGACTTCCACATTGCAAAATGCCAAAATTTTTCACAATACAGCACTACATAAAATTGCCCTATTTTTGTTATTATCTATATTGTACTGAGATTATTTTTACCAAATTTATTTCTTTTCCAATAAATTTGTCAAGTTTATTACCAAATTTATGTAGCAGATTATGTTTGCAGGTCTCGGATAAGATGTTTGTTAATTTTTTTAGGCAAAGAGCAATCCATGGTAAAATGTTACCAAACCTTGGCCGTGAGCAAAATAGCTACTGCGATGGAGGAGAGTGCTCGCACTGGGCAGTCTGTAAAGATAACATGGAAACCAGAAGAATTAGCCCAGGTGTATTCCTAAACTATCAAAACAAATGTATGAAGACATAAATAAACGGTTTAACCTTTAACCTACTAGTTTTTAAAACTACCTTGAGTCACTGTGTAGTAACCTGAGGTAAGGAAATGATCGCCTTATAATCACAGTGGCTGTTCATCTTATTAAAATTATACGTGTATCTCGCTTAGTGATCTATTATTATTTTTATTAAGGATAACTTATATAGCGCCATTTTCGTAATTTAATACCTCTGTTGGGTCCATAGTCCATAGTCAATGACACACACGTGTTAAATTAGTTCACCTTTAATAGACTAATGACCGACGATGCAATGTCATAATTTTCAATCGAATCCAATACATTCGTAAAACGCAATTCTGAGTATTTCACATGAAATCGGCGGGCATCGTTCTACAGTACATTCACATCGTCCCTACCATGAAGAAATTAACTACAAAGGAACGTCGTCTATAAAGAGACCAGAGGACGCAGCCTACGTCAGTCAGCTCGTTCAATCAGCCTAACAAGATCACTGCAGTTCACTCAGCTCCAGCATGTAGTTCAAGTGCAGTTACTTCTACTTATTATTGCCGCTACGCTCGTTCTACACAACCAAGTGCTGTATTTTATTCGCCATGTAATAAATACTTACGCATTAAACAGCAACCTCGTATCTTCTCTGTCAATCTCTAACTGGGGTAGGAACTTCAACCAAAACCCTCAACTACTTAATCCTACACCTCAAAGGCGCTTTACAAAGTGATTCTTTAAATAATTAAATTTAACTTTTTTATTATTTTTTCTGTTCATTTTCAAGAAACTTTGAAATACAATTTAATGCTTTAATTTTTACCCTGCGTAAGAAAACATTTTTTGTATCCAATTTCCCGTAGGGCTGAAGTTCCTCATTGTAACGTCATTAAAAGTCCAGTAGAACTCTGAATTATCTGAACTCAGTCATCCGAATCGCCAAATAACCAGATCGTTATCAGGAAATAAAAAATAAAGGAGAAGTTTTTAATATCAATTTAGTTGTGCAATTGACATTGGTGGACGTATATAAGTGATTCCGTTTCGATGTATTATTTAAAAGCAATAAAATCTGGCACTTATAAATCCAGATATTTTGAGTTTGTAGTTCATTTTTAATTTTTTCATGCATTTAAGAGAAACGTCGCTGTACAATCAAATACTACGATTTTACCGCGCGTAGAAAAACAGTATTTATATCAAATTTCCCGTAACATTGAACTTCCTTAAATTGCAACAAAATTGCCTGAAATAACTTTTAATAAAACAATTGGATTTAAAAATAAAAACATTTTTCCTTGAATAAATTAGTTTAAATATAAATAATTGGTTTATGTGGCCACTTTACACTCTATGTGCCATTCACTATTTAACATCTATTCAAATTTAAATTGTTGATTTTCAATCGATATTCTCTTCTCTAAAATGTTCTCCATCTCTGTTATAATAAGACAATCTTAATAACTCCCTAGGGGGTTAAATCCAGTCCATATCTACAAAAATTCGGACACACTCAAAATATTGTTGATTAAACCAACTAGTACAAGAAGAAGTATAAAAATGAAAATATTTAAAAACATTTTCATCTATGTATGTAGGTGAAATAATTCAGTTGGATGAATCTCACCCGGATCAATAAAGATTTTAAGTCTTTAACTTTACAAACATAATATTATTGTTATATGTTGATTACCTTTCCATAACAGAAAAATTGATATTTCAGTTACTTTTATAAATCGTCATTTTAAAAAAAAAAATCATTCCATTTTCAGTTTGGTCAATCTTCTTTATTTCGGCTTCCATTGCACATAATATTTTTCTTACTGTGCTGTATATTCAGCAATGTAACTGAATAATTCCGAATTTCGGCCTGTCATGTCGAATATGAATTATTCGATTATTATTTGTACTAGGTTATCAATAATGCGCCTCACTAAATATATAATAATGTAATCATTATTAGTGACATACCTAAACTAGAAACCGAATTTCAGCTTCTGTGCTACGCAGTTTCGGCCAAAACTAAAACCGCGACCGAAACTCGTTTTTTGTTCGAAACTGAATCTTCGGTCAGTTGCTAGTAAATATCATAACACCAATGAGGAACTTCAGCCCTACTGGAAGTTGGCTATAAAAAATGTTTTTATACGCGCGGTTAAAATTAGAGCATTAAATTATACTGCAGTTTCGTGAAAATGTACAAAAAAATATTTATTTATTTATTTATTTATTTAATTTTACAATACGCCCAAGGGGCATTTACAAAAAATATACGGTTAAGTACAAACATAGTGCGTAAAAATTTAAAAGATAAACAATGCTTTTTTGTATACATTTAGAAACAATAAGAAGCAATACTGCCATGCAAAATAAAAAATGAAACTTTACATAGTAAAAAAGAAAAAAATAATTTTAAATGGATATAATAAAAGTAATTGTAAGTAACTTGTAAAGAATTCAAACAAAAAAAATAATACATTTTCATATACTTATAAGTATAAAAAAAAAAATACAGGTAACTACAAACAAAGAAAGTAATAATTTTATAAATACAAAACACATTAAAAGAAATAAAAAAAGATTTTATATACATGTAGAAACAATAAAAAGCAAACTGCAATGCAAAATAAAAAGCGAAACTTTGCATAAAAAAAAAGATTAAAAATATGAATATAAGAACAATGTTAAAATTAAAAAACAAATTGTAAATAACTTGTTAAGAATTCTAAATATATATATACACACATATATACACATATATACGTATAAAAAAATGGTTATTAACAAATTAATCTTAAAAACAAATAATGAAAATTAGTTAACAGTAAGTATATATGTGAAAATAATATAATGTACGGTACACAAAAATATTTGATAAATTAATATCAGAAAGAGATAAGATAATAATAATAATAATACACATCAAAAACAGAGAAAGAATTGTATGAAAAAGAAAGTTTCATTACGACATTAATAATTTGTTTCAAACAGTGCATTTAAGAACGTTTTAAAATTGATAATTGTCGTATTAAAAATGTCTATTTCACAAGTAAATTTGTTGGCTAAGGAATGTAAACAAATATTTGTAGTTTGTTTTTAAATATTCAAAAATATTTAAAAACAAACTACATTAAACGTCGTCACTAGTTCATGTGAATCAACCATGATAAGAGAGTTGTGGAATATTTGCGGTTTACTTACAGTCAACGGACCAATCGGCAAAACTAAGCGATAAGAAGCGGAAGAGAACTAGTAACGTCACTCGCGGACTAAATTAAAAAATACAAAACTTTTAAAAATTATAGCGCGGATAATATACATGGAATTAAAAAAAAAAAACATTGAACTTTCTCAGGTAACTATTTGTTCGTCGGTCTCGTGGTGTACTGGTCAACGCGTTTGCCTACCAAGCAAGAGGTCTCGGGTTCGATTCCTTACATGGTTGACATGTCAATTTCATGAAATATTAATTTAAAACGGCGTTTTTACACTAGAATATTTCATGGTTTCTGTCCAGGGTACGTATTATGATGGGAAATTAAAATTTATCTTCAATTTTATCTACAAAGTAAAATTAAGTTTTCTGTATGAAAAAAAAGAATATGTTAAGGTTTTCGACGAAGATACTTTGATTTTTCGCACATAAATATCGATATTAGTTTATACCGTCTCAGTATATACCGATAAAGATAGCCGTTCATAATCGCGGCTCAGGCACCTGAAGCGCACGACTCACCTTACCTTCATGTTATAAAAATGATCAAGATACGCTGCGAATGTTGTACCAAGTGCCCTATGCACCACTGGTTGCGTAAATAAAATGATGATGATGATTTGTTTTTTTTTCGACAACGAGTTACTCACGAACGCTGTCTGACTTTTCTTCATACAAACATATTCACGTATTTCTCCCTGGGTTATGGCACTAGAGCAGTGATTTTTTTACGCTCTATAAATATTTAAGATTTACATGTCTTTATCGTTTTTTTTTTTGATAAATTGTTTAATATGGCAGCTAGGAGCATCCAAAAACCCATAATAACGCCCTGTTTTATCCGCCGTCTTCGGACGTACGGAATACAAATGTGAGAGACAAACGTTATTCTCTGCCTGCCATAACTCATTTCACCAATACATGAGTTACTAGATATTCCACCCTGATGCTGCAAAAACACTTCAAAATTGAAAAAAAAGAGTATTGGCCTACTACTCGGTTAAAGTGCACAATCTACTTCCATTGCCCATAAGGACAATTAGTAAGTACTCGCAATATAAAATTGCTTTTAAGAAATGGATAGTAGAGGTGGGTTGCGCACGGATCGATGAGTGGATCAAGATAATCAGAAATGTGGTCATATTTCCTAAGACCAAATATGTACCTTATGCATGTATTCTGAAGTCATTCAAGTTTATCGAGTTGCTCACAGCTTAAATCAGTCATGGAAACATCAGCGTAATCTAGAATGGGTAGTAGTAATGCTTGTACAAGGGTGCATTCAGTATTAAAGGGTAAGAATTTTTGCAACCTTCTAGGTGAGTGTAGACTGAAAAATGTTTTGTGGCTTAATTCATCAGTATGAGCTCGCCAGCAAAGATGTTCACCCATTTGTACTCCTAGATTTTTACGGATTTCCTGTATTGAAATTACCATCTCGTTAAAATTTTCAAACAGAAGCGCAGGCGTTCACGCAGTTTTAACAAATTATCATACTGATTTTCCGGGGTCTTAAGGTTACGGTGTTCCCTTGAAATAAAAATATTGCGAATGGTGGATCCACTTTCGGCAAAAATTTGCAATATCGTGGGTAATTTATAAAAGCATTCAATAAAGAAATCGCGGAGTACCTTCCGTCCACCATTCCTTTAGCAAGAATGTAATAAAAGAAGAATTATGTTGGCTCATTACTCGCGGCCAGACGGAAAGTGCCGCCATCTTACGTTAAATGCCTCAACTATAAATAGGTCTCCACGGTGGCAAGAATCTTGTGGGATGTAACAATGATATTTATTTATTAATTTGACGATATAACCGCCTAAACGAGTAATAAAATATATTACAATTTAATTAGAGTAACTACAAACGTTTTAGTAAATCACAAGTTCGTAAATTTTCTGTGTCCGAGTGATGAATGATACAGTTCTGAGTGAAATAAAACCAGAATACCGGACAAATGTTTTTGACTCGATGGCTGCTCTCAGGTAAAAGTCTCGAAAGGGAAATCGAGTAAAGATCCGTCTGTCTCGCAGTGTAGTGGTTGGCGCGTTCACCTACCATGCTTAAGGTCCCGAGTTCGGTTCTTAAAAAGGTTGACATTAAATATTTGTCGTCGGTATAATATACATATACATATATATGACAGATAGACGTATGCTAAAGATTTAGCTTTTAAAGCGTTTTTTAAATGTTTTTTTTTAAAGAAAATAAATTCTTGCGTTCTTATAATTTACCCAAATGTTTAATTTTGCGGGCCATTTTCAAAGAGTTTTAAATAGCTAAATATTAGAAAATGGGAATCAAGTTGGGGAAGAGTACACAACCCGATTCAATTCAATTTATGTCGGCTTCGTGGTGTAATGGTCAGTGCGTTTGCTTACCATGCAAGAGGTCTCGGGTTCGATTCCCGACTTGGTTGATATGAAATGTATATTTAACCTTCGCGCTGTCGCAAAATTTACGACAAATGCGCCTTATCGCTTCCCTCACTCCTACCACTTAGTCGCAAGGATTGAGCTCCGAGCTATCTGAGGGTCAGTGGCTCTAAACTACAAGCGTACTGGGTGTGCTTTTGTTTTTGTTTTACATTGATATTCACGACACGCACCTTAAATTGTTAAAGAAAGACAAATATATGAGTGGTATACAAATGTTAAAAAAATACTTAAGTTTATAATGAGGAATTTCAGTGTTTGTTTTCTTTGTTAATAGACTATCAAACTTAGCCAATTAAAAAAACAAATAATTATTTATCGCATTATCAGCGCTACGATTTTGTTAAGTCGAGTCATTTTGAAATTACTCCGCCTGTGACGTCACAAGTTCTAGTCGGTGAGTTTTGTCGATTGGTGAGTTAGCTTCCCGGAAACCGGAAATCTTTCATTGGTTGATTCAGAAGAACTTGTGACGTAGTTTTTATTAACAACACTTTGAGAACATCCAAATGTTTATAGACAGGCTCCCGTTAATGTCTAGGGCATCCATATTCCATTTTCAAAATGTTTTCCCTCCCTGTTGCAAGAAATTTACATTTTTATTACTCATTCATACATTGAATCTCCTAATTTTTGCCGCGTGTAATAAAACATTTTTTTAATACAGTATCCCGTGGCACTGAACTTCTTCATTCAAATAATATACCTTTTTTATGAGGTATTAGAGTCGTTGAAATTTTCACAGCATCCACAATAGGTACTTAATACTTTTTTTAAATCACATTTTTTTTTTCTGTCACGAGTTTGGCGGGATCGTGTAGTATGGGATATAGAATTGGCAAGAGAGCTTATGTTATCATTTAGTGGAAATGTTGAAAACTTTGGAGGAACATAATGTGATGGTTATGGCGTCAAAACTTAGTGGAATGGAAAGCTTCACTTGTACTGCAGTGTTCTGCAATCGCCATGAGCTGCAGCCGCTTACCCCCGCCCTCCCACCATCCCACTACATACTATTTTAGGCTCGGTGTTTAGTCATATCGAATGAGAATAAGTTATTTCACACACCCGTTTTATTAATTTATATATTTGAAAAATCACATTTGCAAAACTACAGACCAATATTCTCACTACCAATATCGGTTCTTATATGGGCAATGCCTGTTCTAAGGAACCGATATGTTGCGACCAGTGGGAGCTTTCCCTTATGTCCATCGGGTCAATGGCCTCTCAAAATTTGCCACCAATTAAAATAATTTACTTAAAATGCATTAAAAAGAAAATATTTAATATAATGCAGTTAGGTTTCAAAATATTAAAAAAAAAAACGAAAGAAAGAGATGAAACGTCCCATGCGTACATAAACATCGGAACATTTCGCCCAAAATTACTTCGATCGCGGGCATTGACCCGGTTAATATTACAATATGATAAAAGAAAGATAAGAAAAAGATTGATGTCAATAATATAATATTGGCATTGGTCTAGACTGGAAGAGATGCGACGATAAATTAATTTCTATGTGTTTTATATACATATACTAAAAGGACGAATTCTTAATGGAAATGATTAACATTAGCTTATATTTTCTCATCCCCTTTTACAAGATTGAAATGAACTTTGTGAATTATTATTATTGAAATATATTTTTTCTAGCACGTGTCCAATTACCTAGTGTTTGTTAGGGTCCTGTTTCGTATGCACTAAACTCATATTGACTTTGTTTGGGTTTTAAAAGTAAAATATACCAGTAATTTATATTTGTGGAATAACAATTATGACAGTTGAGAGTTGATTTTTAGACGCTTAAGCGAATTGAGACTTTTTTTTAAAACTCTATAAGCCAAGATAGAGTGCACTCGCTATGTTAGGTATTTTGTGTATCATTTTGGAAAAATCTACAGATACATATTACAAAAAAATATTGTGTGTGAATTTTATTGTGAAATACGTAAGTACCTATTTAATTAAAAAATGACTTCCCCATTTTTAAATCCTTCAACCGCCACTGGTTGCGACAAAAAAAATATAGGAACATGTTTGCAAAAGTGTACACATATACATTTATATTATTTAAATCTTTATAATACAAAATGGATTTTTTACCCTTGAAAATAGACGCACCGTATCTGAATTATGTTTTTTACATAAATTATTAAATAGTAAAGTAGACTCTTTTAACCTACTCTCCAAAATTGATCTTAATGTCCCCTTTTGCGTGACAAGAAATAAGTATTTTTTCCATTTGCCAGTCTGTAGCACTAACTATGCACAACACTCCTTCCTCTATCTTTCTTGCTCTAATTATAATGATTTTTTTCCCATCGATTGATTTATTTTACATACCCCTTAATTTATTTTAAAATAAATTAAGACATATTATTTCTGGCTGCGATACGATCCCACTTAATATTTAAAGATGCACACTCCTGAACACTTACTCCCACACTAATACACATAAACACACATCTACACTTACTCTCATACAAATACACATAAACACGTCCTTTTGTTGTAACACAATTTAATAATATGTATGATTTTTTATTTAGAAATTTCGCTGGTCTGTCTTCAAACTGTATTTTTAAAAAAAAGTTATTTTATCATTGTCGACTGTTTGTTTCTTTAAAATAAATAAATAAATTATAAAATAATAGCCCAGACATCAGGTCGGAAAATTGCACTCTAGCTGGAAATATTTTAAGGAGTTTTGAATCCTCGTGCATTAGGCAGTTCTATCGGTTGTAATGTATGCCTATGTTGTTGAGGTTTGATCCGTCAGTAGGGTCACAGTGAGTCACATCTTGCTGGAGGGTATGATTATATTTAATGCTGCAGATACCCAGTTGCATTCCACCGGCAACACTACTGACTAGTCCGGCTCGTCAGCGTCCACGTCGCGAACCCTGGGCAACGAGATCACACATATAACGGTGTGATCACAGCAGATAACGAGAGGATGAAAGGTTAATTTCTGGCGCCTCCAAACCAGAACCAACCAGGTAAAGAAAGGTAACCCTGACAGAAAAATCTACCCGAGAAGGCAAGGGGAAACCACTTTTCCCAGGAATCACTATGGCGAGTACATCCAACAAGCCGTTGTCCTGGCCTCGGAGTAGCGCAGGACCACAATGCTTTCGCTGTAGTGATCGCCAACGTCGGGGGGACCCGATAAGGCACTGCAAGAGGAAGAATGGGTTGTAAATCAAACATTAAATTTGCGACCATGAAAACATAGTGGAAAATTTAATCATACTAAAAATGTGTCAAAGAGAATTTAGTTTTCCGATAAAACAAAAAATGTGATAGAAAATTAGTTTTTTATAATATCCTCAATTTAAGATTATTTTAGAAAAATATAGTTGAAAAATAAATAAAAGAGGAATAAATTTTAAGCAATTTAAACAAAATGAAGTAATCGGGGAGCGTCACGCCATCACGCCGTTTCCCCGTTAGGGCAGGCAGAGGGGATAGAACGCCACATCACTCTATATTTGCATAAAGATCTCGCTTCCTCTACATTCATACATCTTATCATGCACGCGCGCCGATTGTTCCGACTTTTAACATGCTCATCTACAAGTATTTGTTGGATTTGGTCATGCCATGTCTTTCTCGGTCTTCCTCTATTTCTGCATCCATCAACATTCGCATGGTAAATATTTTTAGCTGTTCTTTCATTGTCCATTCGCTCTACGTGTCCAAACCAACGCAGAGCTCTTTTCTTGATTTTGTCGATACTGCTTATCTCAGCCTTACGTAATGTACGGATCTCAACATTTGTGCATCTATCGTACACAGTTTTACCACACATTCGCCTGAGAGATCGCATTTCAACACCATTCAGCCTATTTTCATCCCTGTTTTTCCGAGTCCATACTTCACTCCCATACATCAAGGTTGGGACCAGGACTCATGAAATCGTGAACTCCTAATTCTGCCTCTTGCAACCAACATTTATTTGCCAAGGTTGATTTAAGTGCACCGTTCACTCTGTTCCTGTCACTCACTCTTCTTTCAATATCTTTCTCAGTCATTCCATCCCTAGTAAACACACTTCCCTTTAACTCTCAATCTAAAACATTAGTTTCACCATTCTCATGCGAAGACAATTTGATGTCTTCATCTTCATCTTCCTCGTCTCTCTCATAGCATAACACTGGTACGTTAGTGCAAGATACACCATCAATACAACCGCAAATGGTAGAACGTAATCCGGCTTTCCTGCACCCACAAGCGGGTCAACAGCATTTTTTACATAAACACGAAACACACTTTTTTTGGAGCGGGATCCTTCGTTGTGGTAATTGTCACACTTGTTTTTTTCATCCCCAGTCAGAAGCCGCTTTTTATCACCACCCCAGTGTTTAACTTGATGATATACCCGCAATGAAAACTGGCAAGCTGCTGCTTCATTTGGTGGTAAAGAAGCGATATTGGGTTTGTTTTTAACGACCGAACATAGGAAACAGTAATATCGGTGCTTATTTAATGAAGTTTCAGCCAATTTAGCTCCATATGATGAAAGTAAAAAGCATTCTCCAGCTTTAGCAATAGCTTCGTGGTCGGAATTGTTATCATTTAATACTGTTAAAATTTGTAACAAATACCTGGTTTTTTTTCGATTTACGAACTTAATTTTACCTCGATTAAAAATTATAAAAGTGGTGTCTCAGCCTCTGAATGACTGTATATTTTCTTAAACGGTTTCATCTATTTTTAGCCATTGAGTGAAATACATTTTTTTTGGGCGATTCCTCCTTTTTCTGGATTGTAATATACACTTAAATAGTGTAAAGATTATTTTACATCTTCCCCAACCATAATTACAGACTAAAAAAAGTACCAATGTTCAAATGCCGTGTTGACAATCAATCTATTGGCATCCTCCACAGACTGCTTCACAGTAATATTCGAATCATCCAGTTTTTTCCTTAGCACCGAAATAAACCGCCTCTTGTTAGATTCATTAGACGAAAATTTGTCTTTCAAAACAGTAGGGTTCATCTGATTGTCAAAAATTACATCAGTTGGAGTATGTTTGTTTATTCTTCGGATCCGCTCGTTAGATTTTGTTCCCATGCTTCGTGCGTCTTCTGGATACCCATCGAACACATAGTAACATTTGAATTGTAGAGGTTTTTCACAAATTAAACATAGTTAGCACAAATATGGTCAAACGACTCTCCACGAGGCGAAAACTTTTTTGAATAAATAACCCCTATCGATTAAATAAATATATTTTTCTCCAAATTAAATGTCACCTGTTAATAGTGTAAAGGCTCTGTATAAATATGACTTCGTTCCTTTGCGCATGCCTGCTTTAGAAAACAATAATAAGGGGAATGGAGCAAGTTCAAATTGAAGATTTTTTTTTAAGCTCATGGTTGGATTGTTTGTTGATACTCATTCTTTGAAAAAGCAAGAGTGGATCAATTGGAGTTGTTACAACACCCTCAATTTAAATGCTCATGTTGTCGGCGCTAAGAGCTTAAAGATTGAAAGTTACAACTCACCATGCAACAATCTGAATGCTTTCGTCTACGTATGCCTGAAGGACCGACGATCTATTTGATATAAAAGAGAATTAAAATAGTAAAAATAAGTAAATAGTTTTACTCCACTTCTATTTATAAATTTTTACCAGTGACTGAGTTTTGTCGTGACCAACATCGTCAGACTGGTAGGAGACCAAACAAATTTCTATGTTATATTAAAGTGCAAGCGGGGTCAATAAAAATGAATGTAAATCATGATTAACATTAACATTGACAACCCTTTTTGTTTGGACAAATTTTTTTTTAGCCTTCCACCATTTTGACAATGTTGGTCATATTAAAATGCAGTTCCACCAAGAAATGTCAAAAAAAAAACTCAATCTAATAAAAGAGAATGTCTTCCGTCGCTGTACGATCATCTTCCGGAAACTCAATCTACTCGAAAATGAAAGTATCTAAAGCTAAGTGGGTTAATTTATCAGCCCTGAGAGCCATCGCATATGTGCGTCCTGTCATCATTTTATCGATTGAATTCCGGGCGTCCCAAAGTTCTTTTAAACCACTTTCGGCTATGATACAGCCTATAAACCCCATCAAACACATCAACCAATACCTAATAATAATAACCTTACAACTATATGACCAAGATCAGAGTTTTCAGTACTACGAAGTGATGTCTCTAGATTTAAGATAAAGGACTGGCAAAAAATTACAATGCAGGTGTTTTGAGAATTTTTTTCACAGTTGAAAGAAGCACAGTATATACCGTGTCATAGTCACTAAGCGGGGCGTTAGTGAAAGGCATGCATACAATTTTAAATTTGATAAAAAGTATCTCTTTTGTCACCTTTTCTATGAAGCCAGGTTATCCAGGTATACAAGGAAGGTTCGCCCATTTTCCATAAATCCACAATAAATCATGCGTTCACAATTCAGCTAAGAGAATGTACTGTTTCTAAATTAGCTACCATTACAAATTCTAATCCAGACGCCTTGCACTTTTCAAAGGGTGCTATTGGTTGTAATTCAATTGCTTGTAATGTTATTGTGAAAATAAGACAGAGACGGGTAGCGAGTGAGCAATAGCGTTTCTGTTCATCAATTATTTTCTTTGCTCTGCCTGTTTGTCCAATTTACACTTTATCACATCCTTGGTAATTGGTTTATAAACAGCTTCCGTATCCAGGGGATTCTTATCTTGTGGGTTTAATAAATTTTTTTCCCACGGTCCCAAACGTTATTGCATCTTTGGCAACTCAGTATAAAATACATTTTACAGTTTGAAGATGGCTCTTGCAATGATGGCCAAACGTCGAAACAAATCCACCTTACACGGGGTCACCCAAAAAAGGTACATTTTGATAACTGTGGCCGTGAAAACCATCGCATCTATTATTTATTCTTTTTACTTAAAGGCTTAAATAAATATTTACCAGCGTTCATACTCGTACATTATGACCAAGTCCTGGAAGTAATGTACCGAGTAGATAGGGCAGTATTCTCGGTCCTGTCTCCTGTCCCCCGCCCCGTGTCTCCTGTCCATTCCCCGGGACATAATACATTCATTACGACGAAAAGGAAAACGATGCAGGCATAAGCGGCTTATCTCTGATGAAGTCTCCCCAGTAAGCCTTTAACAGTGTTGTTCATGTTTTTCTTGCTTCGTGATAAAAGCAATCTTCCTCCAGTAGCGGGGTGAGCACAACGTACTGGTATATTTAGGGACAACAAATACATATTTTTCAAAATTAAATATTGGTTTTTATTACGTAACACAACTTTTGTTCGTTTTTTTCCAAATGAAAAGAACAAGACGACATGAAAAAAATAGAGTAAGTCAATAATTCGTAGCATCTTCACCGTACACTGCCCAAATATCGCGAGCAGCTTTATTCCCTCGATTGAATGCGAACAGAAGGAGATGTCAAAAATGCTCATATTCGTCTACTTGACGTTCCATTTTGAAAATTTGGCATCAAATAAAATAATGCATATACCGTTTTTACAAACACAATATCGTAGAGCAGGAAATTTTCATTCGAACGACGGATTATTTACCATTTTGTTGGACTTTTGGTGCTCATTTTAAAATATGGAAATCAACGGACACAACTTATGTTAATTCCTAATTTAATATGGATTTAGATTTTTAGTAAATTTATTTATACAATTCTGTATTTATATTATTATTATTCGTAATACATGAGTGTTGGTGAAATTGAACAAAAACCCTGGATGAGTGATTTCGATTCGATGGTTTCTCTTGGGTAAGAAATCTGATTGTGAAAATCGAAAAGAGATAAGTCCGCCTCGTATTGTAGTGGGTGGCGCGTTCGCCTACCATGCTTGAGGTCCCGTGTTCGATTCCTGGGAAGGTCGATATGAAATATTGATTAAAACGGTGGTTCTTAACAGCAATTTTTCATTTATTTAATTATTATATACCCCCACAGGGCTTTTACATGACAGGTTCAAATTTAAAATATGTAGGTGAAATAAATACGTATCTACTAAACAGATTTTCTTTCTAAAGCATCGAATTACAATATGCTTTATAAATATTATAAATATATATATATAGTCATTGAGACATTTATGGTCAAGCAGTTACAAGGGGAGATTCCAGCAAAATGATCATACAAGGTTTTCCTGTAATTTGAATTATTTAACACCAAAAACACGTACCTTTTTTGCCAAGAAATATTTCTCTTTTGTGCCCCCAAGAGTGTCTAATGTCCTGGATGAATATATTTAGCTTTCTAAAACAAAAGCCATTTTCAGGAGAAGTGTACACGTTTGGATTTTGACTAAGGGAAAAGATCATTGTGCGAGACGGCTGCGAGATATTACATAAATTTATATATCTATTAAACGTGTTGTCCAGATATTTATTGAAATATATGCTTATCGAATAATGTTTAATTAAAAATTTTACTATTATTAAATTAACTACATGCTTGTACCCCAAATTAACACAGGACTCTTGGCCTTACAGAGTTAGGGATTCGTTATGTTTATTTGTTGTAATATGTATGTATTTGCATGAATCAATAAATAAATAAATTCACTAAAACAAAAAAAAACAGTTTTATCTGCGGTCTTCGGGCGCACGGTAATTTTTTTATTTTTTTTTAAAAATGCAAAACGTACCTACTGATAAGTATAGATTTTTGTCTAATATTCTGGTTAAAAAAGTAACAAAATCGGTTCAGTTCAGCACCTCAAGTGCGGAAAACGGGACAACGAAACGTTGATTTTTTCTATTTTAACAAAAGGTCTGACATGCAGTTGTCTTTTTCGCACAGTATCGCGGAGGCATCTGCAAGACAGTGACAGGAAAACAATGTTCGAACACCTATTTACCAAAATTCTCCGTCCTCACAATTTATGTAAACCAAAACACAAAAATAATCATGCATATGTACATATTTAATTTAGACTAAATACAATAAATTAATGATATCAAGCTTTCGATTGTGTTTATTTAATAATATTTATTTATATTTTATATGTCCTCAAATCTAGCAATAACAACGCATTGCCGGGTTAAGCTTGTTTATTATAAATGCGTATATTTTCTAATGTTTGATTTTTCATATTTATGTGAAAGAATTGAGTTAAAATGATCAAATGAGAATTGTCATTGAAACACGTCCTTTATTTAAAATTAAAACTCCTTCATAAATGTACAATGAGAACGTTCAGCGGTTTTTTTGTTTGTTAATAGACTATTAAACTATTGCAATTATTTTTTTAATTTTAAGGTTTAGTTTTTCTGAAATTAATCCGCGTGTGACGTCTCGAGTTCTCTTCCGCTTCTTCTCGGTCAGTTGTGCCGATTGGTCCGTTGACGATAAGTAAACCGGAAATCTTCCAAAACTCTCTTATTTTTGGTTGATTCATATTAACTAGTGACGTCGTTCAAAGTAGTTGATTTTAATTTTAACTTTTTAATTAATTTTTTTCGTACATTTTCCAGATGCTGTATAATTTAATGCTCTAATTTTTACCGCGCGTAAGAAAACATTTTTTGTATCTCCCGTTGGACTGAAATACTTCGCTGCTGGTGACCTTTGATGGAAAGAATTGTAAATTGTAAGATCGTGAGATATATTGTAATGCAGGAAAGTTCTTACATAATAACTGATCACCAAATAATAGTAAAATAATTATACTAATTGCCCTTGAGGAAATAATAATACAAATACGTCACCCTTAAGCTCAGGTTTATATTCTAATAATTAGAGTTTATATTAGCTTTAACAATGTTGTCCAACTACAAAATATCGGGCACAGATATCCGCTTCATCGCGTGACATTTTCAGCGCATCCTTTGCCGATAGAACCCTTATTAGTCCTGTGATTAATACTGCAAACTTCCTTAAAGTATCCCTCAAAATGACGTCGAGGAACAAGGGATAAATCGATGGCACAAAGCGCTTTAAAGTGTTCTTAAGAAAGTAATTGCAATCTAATCTCAGCAAAAATACTAAACTCTCCCAAAAGAAATTGTGTTTATGAAAATGTGCCATCTGCAATAAATTGCAGTTTTCCTTTACTACAAAAACAACTTGACGTATTTCAGAGTTTTTCATATATTTTATTTATTAAATTAGATAATAACATCAGAAGAACTGATATATTTTAAAAGCATAACATTTCATATAAAAAATTATCAAGATATTTTATTTAATGGAATGAAAAAATCAAGCCCTTCATTTTTTTTACATCTTCGGATTACTCATTGTACAATTTTAAACTCTTGTACAACGAGTTTTGAGACTTTGTTTTTCTCCTTATTGGTAATCTTATCGTTTTGTATCTCTAGTTTTGTACGAATGGCATTGTTAATAAAATTTTAGTAAATAAATTATAAATTTTTAATAAATTTCACAAATTTTACCTGTTTTTTTTATTCTATTCAAATCTATTTTTACGCATCTAGTAAATGTTGTAACTGCAATTCTCAAAAAAAAAGACTTGTGCTTGGAGAATGACTTACACTGTTATAGTTGTTTATTTATTATAATTCAAATATTTTGAGTAAACGAGTACATGAGAAAAAAAAAAGAAAACAAATGAGATACATAAAAAAAAAACAGAAAATTAAAATACATTCACACTAATTAAGATTTAGTGTAATTTTTACACTTGTTCAAAAAAAATATTTAGATTTACTTTGAATTTATTTATTCATATATTAGTTTTAATAGTTTTTAGTTTATTGGGAAGATTATTGTAATTTTTGACACCTTTGAAGAGCAAGTTATTTTGACCATGACTTGTGTGGAATTTAGGGATTTTAATATTATTTTGGTATCTGAGTTTTTTATTTATCTCAAATTCTTTTATTTTTTCTTTTATATAAATTTTAATTATAGAATTTATTTTATAAAGTGTCTACTGTATGAACCCTTAAATATTTGATATAGATTTTCCGTATTGAATGTTGAGGGTTTCTTTAAAACTCCTTTAATAATTAATCCTGAAGGGTTTAATATATTGGCATATGCACCACCCCCATCCAACAATACCATATTGTAACATAGATTGTACAATTGAGTAATAAGCTATTTTGAAATTTTTGATTTTTAAAATATTCTTTAATCAAATAAATATGTATTTACATTTTCTAATACGTTTAACTAGTTCATTAGTATGGTCTTTCCATTTAAAGTTTTGGTCTATGTATACACTAAGATATTTAATTTAATCTGCTGTATCAAGTACTGACCATATTTGATCAGTTATTTTTGTTATCAGCAGTTCGTTTTGTTGCAATTGCTTTGGATAGTTAGTTTTGTTGCAATTGCTTTTGTAAATAATTATTTACTACTTAATATTAATTTGTTTTGTTAGTAAAAAATGGGATAATTTTTGTGTTTTTCGTATTGAAAAATAATGTATTTTTGCCAAACCATAATGTCAATTTATTAATAACGTCATCAACTACTAAATTTACTGAGTTCCAATTAAATCTCTCATCTAAAACAACCATATCATCGGCATATGGTATTATTTAAAAAAAAAAAATTGGCAAAATATGTCATTGAAATAGAGAATAAATAAAAGCGGACCTATCACCGTACCCTGAGGTATCCCAAAATTGCAAGTCTCTATTAGACTAAATGTATATTTTATTTTTACCATTTTTTGATAAATAAAATAAATTTTATATTATTGTTCAAATTCGAATTAACTTTGTATAATAACATGATTAAATATATAATCCATGAAACACTTTGTTCTTAGACTACTATATAGTGAATAAATATATATTTATAAATATTTGAAACGTTATCTATGAACGAAAACTAAAAATATTTTATTTATTCATACATTTTTTCCTATTTCTTATGGCAGAAACTAAAAAACGGTAAATAGTATTTTAAACATTTGTTTAGTAATTATCATAAAATAATTTTTATCGTGTTTTGAGAATTTGGACCCACTATGCATCGGGGAGCAAAAGGTCAATATCCCCATAAAAATATAACGGGCTTATTCCAGTAATTGATTAATTATATAATGATTAAACCTGCTTTTATTATTTTCTTTCAAAATACTGAATCTGTAATTCTGAAGAAATGGCATCATAATACCATAAACTGCATTATGACATAATGGCATAACTGAACTGTGGAGAGGTGGGTTAATACATTTTCGAAAATGAATATAAAATTCATATTTGAAACACTCTGCGATTATTCATTATTATAAAATAAATATAACACAACTTTGTTTTTAACCGCTTATATTTTTTTTACCCTTTTCAAGTCATGTTGTTCTTGTGAAAATGGGAAATGTAAAGTAAGATGGATACGATCTCTAAAACTGGACAAAAGTGGACTTCAGGAAATATAATTTATTTGCTTATTAATTATTTTTTTCTGATTGAGAATATCTTTTTAAATTTCATAGATTTCCAAGATATCTTCTTTTAATATTTTATTTTCAAGGTGAAGAACATTTAATCCAATGTCTTTATTATGTTAAATTATGATTATTTTCTATAGGATGGCTTGTTTTTTTAATGTAGATTGAATCACAATCATTACAATTTAATTTGTGTATGTCAGATTTATTGAATTTTGGGACCTTGTTTTTGCAATTTTTGAACAATGTTCCTTTACTATTAGTTACGTAGATTGCAGGATTAATTTCTGATAATAAGGAGGACGGAGAAGAGGATGAGAGATAATTCAATATAAATAAAAACGAATGAACAATATATCCTTTGGTCCACTCCTGTCAGGTTTTCAAGATAGTATCTATCTCACTTCACACTTCCCATCTTTTCAATAACAACATGGCAGAGAGACATGACTCATTAGCTCCATATGTTTTTAAATTATATTATATTTAGTAATTACTGTTAAAATAAAAGAGGATAAGATTCGTTAGTTAGTTCAACAATGTTTTGAGCTTAGAGTATCGTATATACTCTAAGGTTTTGAGTATGTCTAAATATTTGCATAGACCGACATTTAAACTAGCCAATAACAAGTCATAAGCCCTGTAAATGCTTAGACTTCCATATTTTTGATACATGCGGGCCATAGGTGTGTGTTATAAAGCATTACTTGAAAACATACGCAGTTTAAAAATATCCCGATGTCAAAGCGTTCTCAATCCCGCATTTATTTGTATTTTATTGAGGAGTTTATATTTACTTTATAGTTTGTTATTTTTTAGAGAAATTTTACATAGAAAACAACTCTGTGTTTTGTCAGGGAATCAAAATGAAAAAAAGAGTTGAAAATTGCTCGTAATTTGAATTTGAACGTGGGTCAGAAATTTGGGACTTTAAGAACTTTTTGAATAGATTCTATCGATTAACAAATTACAAGGATAGAGTATACTTAAAAGGATGAAATATGGAAGTCTAGGCATTTACAGGGCGTATGACCTGTAATTGGCTGGTTTAAGTGGCCACTTTACACAATGTGTAACATTCACCATTTTTAACATTTTTTTGGTTCGTGTACCTGCACACAAATCTGGATTTTCTCCCAAGACGGGAGTAGGTATATATTTTTATTTATATCCCTACAGAGATGAGGTAGAATTTTTTCAAATTCCAGATTCAGGATTATGGATATTCGAAAACACTCGAATATCCATAATCCTGAATCTTGAATTTGAAAAAATTCTACCTCATCTCTGTAGGGATATAAATAAAAATATTCACCATTTTGCCTATGTTTGAAAATCCATATTTCTTAAATTCTTCCATTTGTTGATTTAAGTGAAGTAAAAGAGCTGAAACCTTTATCACATACTAGGTAACGCCTGAACACTTCCAAATTCCCTACTTTCAGGTTCTGCGCCTCATATGCCGAGCTGAAGAGGGTTGCAGAGAATAGAGAGCAGTGGAGGACCAGATGCAGGACTTTTCTGCAAACCAATCCCCAAGATTGAGACTGCGAAGAAGAAGGTATTCTCCATAATTCATTCCTGTTGTAATTTGTTAATCTTAATGACTCCCGAACAAGTGAAAACCAGTATTTTGTCTACAAAAATTTGGACAAACTCAAATATTGTAAGATTCTATCGAGTTTATATGATTTTGATATTGCTGACTCCATAAGCATGAGGCATATTTAAAAAAATAAAAGTAGTATTTAATCCAACAAAAGTATTTTATTTTGGATACCTTACCAAATGATCATGCGTGTTTTATTGCATTTGTGCATCGTATGAAAAGATTCCAAAATTAGGTCCTGAAAGTCTAGTTCATAATAGACTTCCCCTCCTCATATTCTATATCTCTATACTGTGTACAGTGCTAGTTTGGGTTGGGATACTCCGTGTATTGAGAAGGGAGAAAGTCGATGATTGTATTGTGCGTAGCGGTCTGCTGAAATATTTCATTATGGAATAAAAAAATATTGTATGAAGAACCCTTCCACGCAGATAGTCTTTTCCGAAACATTGTGACCGGACTCCGAAGCAAAAAAGATGTCTAGAACCTTTTATTTCATTTATACACTGCATATCTTTAAATTGTAAGTAAAATGTTGTCTGGTGCCAACCCTTATGCATGGGAGCAAATATTGAATTGGAACAACAAGATGGAAAGCAGGCTGAATGTTGTTGAATTGCAATCACTCGATAAATTTATGTACGAGAGGTGCACAACTTTCGATATCCGTAAATTACATAAGACTGAGATAAGTTTTATCGACTGAATCAAGAAAAGAGTTTTAAGGTGGTTCGGACATGAAGAGCGATTGGACAGCGAAAGAACAGATAAAAGGTTTACAGTAAGACTGTTAATGGATGCAAAAATCGAAGACCGAGAAAGACATGACACGAGCAAATCCAACAAATATTTAAAAATGGACATGTCAAAAGTCGGAATAATCGGCGGGCGTGCATGGGAAGAGGAATGTATGTAGAGGAAGGGAGATATGTATGAAAAAAAATAGGTATTGCGTAATATCCTCTCTACCTATCGTTACGGGTAAAAAACATGCCAGTTTGTTTTTGTATTTTTATGTTTTGCCTTTATAATGCGAGAGTTTCTTTGAACTTTTCTTCTTTATACGTTTTATTTGGTCGTATATTGTTTTATTGTCATTGTAATGAAATATTTTCTTCCTTACTACTGTATTATCTTGTTTTTTTTTATGTTTGGAAAAAAAATAATTGTGTTAATTGTTCCTCCAGGATTAAATATAAAACGATATCATCTTAAACAATCTTTTCTCTTTTAAGTGCCATTAAATAATTGAATGTTTTTCCTAGAAAACTGAGCCACCTCCTTTAACCAATACTTTTTAAATTTCACTAATAGCACCTTTATGATATATGATAAACTTGGTTTTATTTATAAAACAAAGAAATATTTTATTGATATTAGACCAAAACCCATTCATCATAACATTATTTCTTAAAAACGCATCCGGAACCTGCAACTACTTTTCCAAAATACACCTCCCTCGCAGATAGACGTACTTAAATTTCACAGCCTATGTTAAGCGTATTTTTTTTAAAGCTACACCAGTCTGATAATGTCACGATTAGTATTAAATAAACAAAAAAACAAGTTTTTCTTTATTTAGTTTATTCAAATAAACATGTTAGTTGAAAAATACATTAATACATTTTTTTTTGCACCACAACAGGCCACGAGGCCCAATTACAGTGGTAAATTACAGCGCAGAATACCCAGACTTGAGAAAAATCACATTAAATTTTTGTGTTTTCACCGGAAATCGAACCCGGAACCTTCCGTGCGTGAGTCAAATGTTTTGACAACTACACCACAGAAGCCGCCATAATACATACTGGTAAGTTTTAATTAATACTAACAGTTATTTATAAATATTTGAGAGGTGTGAAAAGGAAAATGTTTGTTTAAAAATATATAAACATATTTCAAAATGTGGATAAAAAATTTGTTGTCAACTATTTTGTTCCAATAAGTAAAGTCGAGAAAAAAAAAACATTTTATTAAGAAATTAAAACAATTTTAAATTTTAATCTAGAAGTATTAAATACTAGCTCCACCCATGAAATTAAAGAGAAGGGCCTTAGGCAAAGGGATAGTAAAAAATAAAATATTGTTCGACGAAAGTAACCAAAGGTTCTGCACCCCATGAAATCACAGCGCCGAGATACAGCCAGCGCCAGCGATAGCTATAGAAAGTAAGAGCCCTTTCTGTCGCACAATTTCATTTCACGGCCCGATCAAGCCACTCCTGATTGCCGATAAAATGAAATTTGAGGGATTCTTCCAGAATCTCTGCGCTGACTTAGTCTGCGCTATTTCACTATACATCGTACATTTGTACAGTATACTATCAAAGCACACCGAAAATAACGCCAATATCGTCGTATTCGTGCACGTCAAATATTCGTCACAGTGGCTACCATAAGCTACCTTTTAAATTACTTAAGTTAGTTAACATAAGTCTTGCAGAATCAATTATATCATACCGAATTATGTCTTGGGGAAGAACTTACAAGTCATACGTTGATAGAATTTACAATCTTCAGAAAAGACTTCTCAAGATAATGATTGAAAATGAAGAAATCAAAAAGATTTGCAAAGAAGATGACACAATCTTATTTAAGCATTGTAGGGTACTTCCGGTGAAGCAATTTTACCACTTTAAGCTAATTATAAAGCATTTTGATGAGGAAAAAACCTTGTTCAGTCAGCAACATGAAACAAGATCGATAACAGTCATGAAACTAATAGAGTCTAGAGCACAACACTTCTATGGAAGCAGGACGACAGAATATATTGTACCAAAGCTATTTAATAAGCTTCCTGCCGAGGTAAAGAACTCTAACAGTTTACAGCAAAAAAGCAAACGATGAGAAAGAAGGATTTCCTCATCAAGAATCAAAACTTCAAGGTGTAAAGTAGTGTTTATCCAGTCCAAATATATTTATGTTGTTTAATTTTTAAAGTGGTTTTTTTTGTTGTTTCTTTTTGTGTTTATTTGATATCTTGTGATAAATTATCATAAAATAAAATAAAAATATTTTAACTATATCTTGATTTCGTTTACTTTTGTGAATTATTTTGAATATATAAAAAAAAAAACTAAAAACTGTCTGTGAAAAAGCATTTTTTGTCTAACTTGAAATAGTAAATTTTTTAATATATTTTAATATGTACTCTTATAATAACTGTATATCAGTTGAAAGATGACTGAACAATATGATAATATTATGTCCCTTCTTTAGATCAAGTTATACAGGTGCCTACTATTTGAATTGTGTGCATTTATTTGTATGTCAAGCTTTGTAAGGTCATATTTGACAAATGACATTTAGGGACGTAAAAAATTAATAATAGGGCCCCGTTGCCCCGTATATCTTAAAAACTCATAAATATCGTGCAATGTTAATGACGCTGGAGGAACTCTTTATGTTGATTTTTCGAAAAAATCTTATTCAAAGATAAGACACAATTTCTCCACAATAGCGCCGTTAATAAGCAAAACTCCCGCAAAAGGGCAGCTAAAAATCCAAGAACGATTGTTGAAAAATCTATGCATCAACAAAAAGTCTCAATTTGGTGCGGTTTTTGGGCTGGCGAAATCTTCGGGCCGTTTTTTTTTAATATGAGGCCGTCTAAGCGATTTTGGTGAAAAGTGAACATTATCACGACGTGATTTGCCTTCATGTCGTGATAACACCGCTAGACTGTTTTCTTTAGCACTTTTTGAAATCAAAAGTCGATAGGCCAGTCAAAGTCAATAGGCCAGCAACATTTCTAGACCTTAAAAACGAGATAATTTGTCTTATTAGTAAGAGAGTTCCTATTATATCAAAACGTAACAGAAAATTTCAACAAAAGAATAGTCTTAACTGAAAGAAGCCAAAGAATTTAAGTGATATTTTGTTCAATACATAAAATCCATGTTTACAATTGAAATTGATATCAATAAACTTAGAAATATTCAAATATATTTTTGTGATTTTACTAACCCGCCCGTTCCTGTGACGTAACCTGTGTTGCAAATTGCACTTAATTAATATACAATATACAATATAAAATATAAATATGGATATAAAATTTTCATTTGAGAGAAAGAGATGTTATTAAATTAGATTACTAAGCAAGACACACATATAATTTTAATTTGATGAAAAGAGACATTGATTATCAGGCGATGATTTCCTAACCTAAAGTTCCCTAAGGTTATTCTCAGGTTACCAGGAAGTGATTCATGGGAGTTTTTTTACACAGTAAGTTAAAGGTAAAAAAACAAATCGTACATTTCTTATTGCCACACTTTTATCACAAAATTCATCAGCGTTTTGTGTAAACAAGCTTAGACGAAACGAAACGAAACGTAAAAAAAAATCACTGAATCTACTAACACTAGAATTAGGTTTGTTAACAATGCATAGTTTAATTCCGAATTCTCAGAGCCCATCAAAGCTCTCGTTCGAATTGTAAAAAAATTCGTAAAAACCTATGTTTTGCCATTTATCAACTGAGTTTTTTTTTTATTTGGGAAGAAAACGACAGTTTATTCATACAAAACATATCGAAAATAAAAGTTCAAGGAACATAAATTGTAAAAACAGTAGATAAATAGGTACTTTTCACAGATATGTAAGACAATAATTAAGTCCATTGCAGGTACATTGTTCAAAAATTAAACAAAATAACTTTTTTAATTGTAAACAATTTTAACAATTCTGAAATTGTATTTTAACAAATTACTTAAAATAAAAAATTATCAAATATACGTATGTATTTATTATAATATGAGAAAGCATAAAACATAAAAGTAAACACACTCATACAACTAAATAGACGCACTATCAACGCTTATAAGGAATCCTTTATATTATTTAGTATCGGATAGATGAAAAATGTCGGCGTGACCGGAAAAAAAGTATTATAGTAATGAAATGCTCAAAAGAAAAAATCATTCCTTCTTGAGTTAGTCCTAGGTTTCAGCAAAATATTATTTTTCATATATATCGTATTATATATATATATATATATACATAAAATATTATGTATCATCATCATACATCTAGACTCGATAGTGCATAAGACACGGGTTTGGCTCACTAAATGCAGCGTATATTTAGTCGAAAGCATTCGCCTACAATTTTGGTTCTATTCACACACATAATTGTATTCTTAATCCCCCAGGGCACAGAAAGAAAATGATATGTACAAATAATTTATAAGTTGACACATTGTCATAACGCTAAGTTTAATTTTTTATCTCTCCATAAATGTTTCTTTTCCCACTTCGTATATTTTTTTACGGCGGTTTAAATTGAATTTTGTTATTCCGCGAATGGGAATCTGATCTTTGCTTTTTCTCTAGTAATTTGATTTTGTTCATGCTAGCTGTGTTATTTATCTTCCTTTTAATAGGCAAATTACAGTGGTGAATTACAATAGAAATTATCACATTTTAATTGATGTGGTCTCACCTCATCATGTGTGAGGCTAGCGTCATTGCCTTTGTCAGGCGCTCTTATAAAATATGCAAAACCACCATAAAAGATAATTTATGCCCCGAAATTGTATTTTACAATAATTTTACATCCTGCAATATCCTTTATACGCCACCATATCGGTTTATAACACGCTAATTTTGTTAATCAATGTACATATATTATTATGTTGGTAATGACGTATTTTTAAAAATATGTTTAAATTTATTTGTATCTTTATCAATTATGTCCCAAGGGCCTTAACATTTTTCTTAAATACTATTAAGAAGTTCAGTGATTTTTTTGATTTTTCAATTTGTTAATAGACTATTAAAATAAGTAAAAATATTTTTTTATTTTTTTTATTTGTCGCATTACCAGAGCTAGATTTTTAAAAGTTTTGTATTTCTGAAATAGCTCCGCGTGTTACGTCTCTCCGCTTTTTCTCGGTCCGTTGACGGTAAGTAAACCGGAAATCTTCTACATCATTGGTTGATTTATAGGAACTAGTGACTTCGTTCAAAGTAGTTCGTTGTTATTAAAATATTTTTGAAAATTTTTTCGTAAATTTTCAGACAGAAATTTCATGTTGAAGAAAATGAGATTCGGGAAAATTGTAACAGTAACTTAGTATGCAAGAAATGTTTTCCTACGAATCGTTTAACAGGCTGTAGCAGTCGTTTTGTACAACGCACGAATAAGGTTCTAAGCGAAGGAAATTAACATCGAACGCTCGAAGGATTCTATTTTATTGACGCTCCAAATGGTGGAAGTGACGTATGTATGTGTCGTTGGAATTACATTTTTCAAGTTCTCGAAGCATTTTAAAAATTAATTTAATGCATGGAAAACGTATTTTAATTTTTCTCACCCTTACATCTGTGCTAACCGAGAAATTTATTATTGAAAGGTGCAATAGATTATACCTCTGATAATTTATGCTGTATTTTTTAAAAACACAATACATTTTTTTTAAATTGTTTTTTTTTTTGACTTAATGAACTTTTGACTGCTGTACTAAAATATTGACTGAAATTCATTATTTTTAAAAGACTAAAGGTACTGAATTTTCTTTCTACTCTTTTACTGCATTCCTTTTTAATGCGTGTTTTTTTTTTTATCAATATGTGATTTATTACCACTTATGTATGCCTTATTAGCGTTCATAATGAATAAATAAAACAAATTAGACGTTATCTTCAGATAAAGAATTGTATTTTTTAAATAATTTTATTACAATATAACGCGTTCGTAACCACCTTTATCTAAGCTATATCATTCGAAAAAAAAAAAATTACAAAACACATTTAAAAAAAAATGTAATAGTTGTTTTATTATGTGTTAATATAAGTTGAATGAGTTTTTTTTTCAAATTTAAAATAGGCACTAAAGGTAAAACAAAAAAGAACAGGTTATACGTCATTAAAAAAAAAAATCTGCTGTAAAAGATGTTTGCTTTTACATTAAATATATTGTTAAATTTTATGACAAGCCTTCAATAAAGAATGTCAAGTTGACTAAAATGAACATTGTCGTCACCTTCAGTTTGCGTTCAATCGAGGGAATAAAAGAGAAAACATATGAAAAAAAATACTAGAGACTTATTTGTTTGAAATAATGAAGAAGAATATGTTATATATTTTCTCCTTTATTCCCACGATTGAACGCGAACAGAAGAAGTCGTCAAAAATGCTTACTTTTGTATGTTTGGCATTCCATTTTAAAGGCTTGCTATCAAATGAAATAATGTATATATTTATTTTTTATTATTGTAACTAGCGGCCGTAGCCAATTTGTACAAAATGAAAGTTAATTACAAAGTTATTGTTAATTAGAAAAAAAAACATAATTAATTGTTCCGTTTAAACTTAATAAAACTAATGCATATTAAAAAAGGATAGAAAAATTATAGTAAAACAGTGAAGTAAAGAATAAAAGTAGTAAATAAGAGATGCATTTTAGGTTTGTAAATCTTACATAGGTATGGCACACCTTATTAGGCACTCAAATTCAATATACGTAACGAATAAGCAAACACAATATCTTGTAAGGCATTATTTTACCACAACTTATGTTTACAACTTATACTTTTGGTAATAATATAAAGATGATGGTATTTCAGGTTCAGTCCCAAAATACAGCGTTTATTGGCAAAAAATAATAGTAAATAATACATGTAATAAAAAATAAAACAAAATAAGTAGACATCGAGTTGAATTGCAAGAAAATAATCGTATCAGCTTCACTAGATACAAAAATATCTGTTCTAAATCCACATTTATAATATATTATAATAACAGTTATAGTACTACATTGTAATAAAAATAAAGAAATAACAAAAATAAAATACTAAAAACAATCATGCACAAGTTGAAAATTTAAAACAATGCTATGAAAAAAATACAATATAAGATATAAAAGAACATGTGACAAAAAAAGCAAATAAAATAAAATAAAAATTAAAAATATATTTTTTAAATTGGCAACTAACAGTTCAAATTCTAAAAACCTAATGAAAGAAAATTTATTTACTGTATTTTCATTTTATAAGTAATGATCAAATACAATATTGCCAACTTCACAGTTTTGTTAACTCTATTATTTATCCTAATAAAATGTTTACTTAGCATCTTAAAGAGAAATAATGACTCAATAATTATTATATGTTTATAAGAATGCTGGTATTGATATAATCATTTTTTTTATTTGAGAAGTCAAACAATAAGGAACACATAACAATCTGTATGTAAATTATTTAATTAAAACTTATATAAAAGTTGAAACTGTATTATTTACCATTTAACATCTGGATTCTGGTTATTTTCAAATTTTGCTTCAGCCACATGTGAACATTTCAGTGCATTTAATGCAATCAGTTAATGTTATAAAACGTGGCTATGATTGTCAGCTGGACTCAGTGGAGAATAGATTATTCAAATATATGCAGATTATGAATGTGTAATGAAGTGACATTACCATGAAACGCTGGAACTGCATCAATATCCCGCCAGAACTCGTAACAGAATACAGGAGACTGGAAGGGTGGCTGGATACTACAAATTTAGGGTATAGAACACGAAGGATTACACTACTAACATCTTATTAATTCCTGATCGGGACGATTTGTGTAATCTTCTTGAAATCACGGTTAAATTCAGAATATATATTAGGATTTAATTTACTAGTCTCTCAAGAAACTCTATATCAATACGTGTGATCCTGTGCTTAATTTCAAACAAGTTCAAGATAATGTATTTTATTGTTTTCCTTCAGATGTTAAAAATGCTCTACGGATTATTGTGAAATCATAGCAATGCATCTAGTAAAATTGTTCCAAGAATTTTTTAGGACGTTTTACCGGGTTTTTATAGCTCAATAATGATTGTTGTATACTCGATACGAATATTTCCGAAGTTGTGACGATATTTTGCCATCAACAATAAATGTAACATTTATAATAATAAATCTTTATTAACCGTAATATACAATGTCATACATACAAAAATAATAACAAAGGTATACACAGTTAAATGGCGGACTTATTGCCACTTGCAATTTCTTTCAGTCTAACCAAAACTAAATAAAAAGGATAAAAGTAATTTGAAAAATAAATTATAAATTAAAATAAAAAACAAAAATATTTAAAAATTTAGAAAAATACACACAGTAAAAGCATTACACAAGATAATGGTTTCTAATGTTTGCATTAATTATATTTAAGACATTTTACATTGTTCTATTACATCTTCCAAATATTCATTTGTATTAAAGAAACATTTTTTAATTAAAAATATTTAAACACACCTACAAATTTTCGACCCAATTTATTTCAATAATTTTATTGGGAGCTTATTAGATATTTTTACTTCCATGCATACGGACTCTCTTTGTATAAATGATTGTTTCGTTAGTGGAATTTTCAATCTACTTTTATTCCTGGTGTTGTGAAAGTAATTTTTTCCTGTGTAATAGAATATTCAGGTCTTGATTTAACAGTAAGACAAAGTTCCATTATATAAATACCCGTCACTGTTTATAAATTTAATCGAATGAAAATTGGCCTACGTGTAGCCAGGGAGTCAGCATTGACTATTTTTTAACAAACCCCGTGACGCAGTTGGTTAGATAAGTAAATGTGAAACCTGCTGACGAGCTTCCGTTGAGAGGATGGTTCAATACGTATTTGAGCATTTAAATTGTGGTTACTAATTATATTAATAAAATATATATTTAAAAAAAAATCTCGTTTACTTGTTTTTTGAGCTACGACGCGTTCTTTTTATATATTTTTTCTAAATTGTGCACTGAAAGTTCATTGACATATATGACCCAATTACTCAATCCATAATTTATTTAAAAATAACCAGTGGTCGGTTTTATCGCTTTCGCGACACCTTTGAAACTGGTATCTTTATTATATTAATCTAGCTCATAGATCAGAGTTGTTGTATCACACAGAACCACAGAAAAAATAGCAATTTATAGTATACTATCGGACCTGACAGATGTTGTCCTGCCAGAATGTTGGCTTGCCTGCTATTTACTTGGAAAAAGACTTAACATTGACAAGCAGGTACCTAAGTACTTGTTTATGATTGAATTTCAAAAATAAAAATAATTCATTTTCAAATATATGATTCTTTTTGCAAATCTCAAACTCGGCTCTTCTCACTTACAGGGTGCACTTCATTCATGAATGCAATTTTGAAAAATGTATTGAATGTCAGTTAATATTACTTTAGTATTATCAAAAATCCAGTAAAAAGAAGTTAATGGGAAGAAATTATGTGGAATATTAGGAAATAATTTGATTAGGATCCATAAAAAGCTAATATTGTTTGTAAACGTTCGTAAACAAACTTTTTTAAACACAAAAAACAATATTCTTCCAATTTTTTTGTATATGTATTCTCGTCAAATGCAACCCTGGTAGGTCGATGAAAAAAATATTTTGCTTCTAACTGTTCTTTTACAGATTCGATTAAAAATTTTAAAATGTATTGAATTTGATATTATTTTAGTATTACAGAAAATCCAATAAAAAATAATAAATTTTAAGGAATTTAAGGAAGAAATATGATTGAGATCCACAAAAAAAAATGCTGTTTGTAAACATTCAAAAACAAACTTTTTTATACACAAAAAAACAACATATTTCCATTTTTTTGCAAATGCATTCTCCTCAAATGCAACCCTGGTTGATTGATGAATAAAACATTTGTGCTCCTTACTTCTTTTTACATATTAGTTTGAAGATTAAAATATCTACAAACACGCGCAGCTCAAAGATCTACATTTCGCTGAAAACGTAAATCAGTTAACCCCTTTAGAAGGAGTTCAGTGACATCCCCCCTACATAAGAATTATATATATAAAGATATCACTTACATTATATCATGTACCTACTATGTAGGTAAAAATAATTTATATTATGGTTAACCCGTAAATAAAATCACCGTTCAACACTGGTGGACACCATATGCTCTAACTTGGAAGTGAATATGGAATGATGATGATGATGTAATGTGTAGAAATATAAGTTTTCAATTTAAATAAAAGCATTTATTCGTTGTAGGTTCGTGGAAACATGTCTACTAATTGTATTAGTCGTGCATCGCGTGAGTCTCTCAGTGTAATCAGCTGTTGGCGTTGTCTCTTGTCTCGTGCAAAGCAAACAGTCCGAGTTTGGTTCCCGCTCGTCGCCTGTCGTCTCCCACCTGTCGTCCCGTGTCCCGTGTCCTGTGGACCTCCCGAGGGCCGGAGTCAGGGTATTGTCTCAGCTGATTACTGTTTACAGAAGTTCCACAAGTTACTAATCAATTACAGGTGCACTTCGGTCAGTTCAAGCTAATCCTTACTCAAAGATTAACTTAACTCAATTATTTGTTAAATCAACACCAACCCTTTCGAAGCACGTACACATTTTACTGAAATTGGGGAAATTTAAGAAAACCTAAAAAATGAAAAAAATATAAATATTTTAAATATTAAATGTAAAGAGTATATATGCAAAAAATACTAGGTTATATATGTATATTGTAAATAGTGAATATACATAGGTTAATATAAGTGTAAATCAACAATATTTTGAGTTTGTCCGAATATTGTTGATAAATTACCTGGTCCATTAAGAAGTATAGAAATTGAAAAAATAACATTTTCAGGCGTTGCCTAGTATGTAGGTGAAATAATTCAATGAGATGAATATCACCTGCATAAATAAAGATTTCAGCTCTTTAACTTCACAAACATCAACAGATAAAAAAATTGAAGGAATATAGATGTTCAAATATAGGCAGAATGGTGAATGTTACACAGTGTGTAAAGTGGCCACTTAAACCAGCCATTGACAGGTCATAAGCCTTGAAGATGCCTAGACTTCTATGTAACCTTTTCTTAAATATTCTTCATCTCTGTTGTAATATGTTAATAAGTGTAAATATTGAACAGTGTGAATATCATAAATTAGGATAGTAAGTGTGCTATAGTGATAAATAATGTTAGAATAAGTATAGATGTAAATATATATATATAACTAACTGCGATCTCACATGTTCAGTACTTGATACGAAAGATAAAATTAAATATCTTGGTGTATACATAGACCAAAACTTAAAATGGAAGGACCATATCAGTGAACTAGTTAAACGAATTAGAAAATGTATAAACATATTTATTAGATTAAGGAATATTTTAAAAATAGCTTATTACTCAATCGTACAATCTTTGTTACAATATGGTTGTGTAGGATGGGGTGATGCATATGCCAATATATTAAACCCTCTTAAAATAGCACAAAGATTAATTATTAAAGTAATTTTAAAGAAACATAAGGTTCATACAGTAGACACTCTTTATAAAATAAATTCTATTGTACAAATATTTAAAAGAGAAAAAATAAAAGAATTTGAAATGAATAAGTCACTTAGATACCAACATAATATAAAAATTCCTAAATTCCATACAAGTCCTGGTCAAAATAGCTTTGTCTTCAAAGGTGTAAAAAATTATAATAATCTTTCTAATGAACTAAAAACAATTAAAAATAATATATCAATAAATAAATTTAAAGTAAATCTAAAGAAATTTTTTGATCTCGTGTAAAAACAACAATAAATTTTAATTAGTATGAATGTATTATTGTTTTGTGTTTTTTTTCTTTATATATATAATGTTTTTCTTTTTTTTATGTATTAGTATTTAAAATTATATAAACTCTTATAAATAAACAACTACAACAACAAAAGTGTAAGTCACTCTCCAAGCACAATAGTTAGTATCTTTTTTTGGAAAATTACAGTGATAACATTTACTAGATGTGTAAAAGTAGATAAGTTTGGAATTTTACAAAAATATGAACATTTTATGAAATATATGAATAAAAAAAAAACCAAAAGTATATTAGACTATGTTTATCATAGAACTAAATAAAATAAAACATTTTTTTTTGCTCTAGGGAAAGTTAGTTTTTCATTTTTTCAAGTAGTTTCTCTGATAAACATAGTCTATTCTAATACAATATTTATAGATGTACTTATTCTAACATGATTTATCACTATTGTAGGTTAGTATGGACTTGGAAAACAGGGATGAAAGTAGTGCTGTCAAAATGCGATCTCTCAAGCGAATGTGTGGTAAAACTATGGACTGTAGATGCACAAATGTTGAGATCCGTAAATTATCTAAGGCTGAGAAAAGCATTATCAAAAAACCGGAAAAAAGCTCTGCATTTTTTTGGACATTTAGAACGAATAGACAGCGAAAAATTGACAAAAAAGATTTACGATGCAAAAACGTTTATGATTAATATCGTAATGTAATAATATGCTTATGTAATGTTTGTAAAGTGTTTATGTATATAGTTGTACAAATAAAATTTGAACAACTAGTTATACCTCAACTAATAAACAATATACATACAAAAATATTTTCAAAAACATAACATTATTATAAAATCCAAACGCTTTCCGATGACACTCTATCTACCTATAGGTATACATAGATGTTTGTGTTAAACAAAAATCATCGCCATCCCACGAAATGATGCGATAGACCCAGCATTCTTTATATCGTTTCGCTACTCATTGGACATCTTAAGTCTTTTATGATACAGATTGTTTTGAGTTGCTTGGATTCTTATTTTGGGGAGTCTGACACCCTCACCTCCCCTCGTAGGACAGCGATGAAAAGATGAAACATGTACTCGGGCAATAATTTATTATTTAATTTAAAAATCAATTATAAAGTAAGATGAAATAAAAAAACGACAACGACCGAAAAAGCCATGGCATGATCAAATTTAACGCGTGACGGTTTGATTTTTGTTTTGTGTTCACTTATTTCATTATTTATTATGAAAGCGGCTTGTAAATTATAAATGGTAATGAATTTAAGACAAAAATCAACTAATTCAATAAAAGTTTGTTAAATATTTGTTCTTTCGAAGTGTTACTAGAAGCGTAGAATCCCTCATGTTGGGAATTTGTCGGCTGAGCTGTTGTTAATTGAATCCACGGGGAATATTGAACCACGATAAATTTTTGTCAGTTGCCAACGGTTTGAAATGCCACCATTTTGCTTGCCAACCATTTGAAGCTCCAACAATTCTAGCTGTCAACAATTTAGGGCAGCCATTCCGTGACTGCATAATGCAAATGGCGGATAATAAAATAAATGTTTTCAGGTGGGAAAAGCTTTATTGAATTACCGGAACTCAAAAAATGTTATTCTGCACATCGCGGATGAGAAAGCTCACGGGTTTCTTAAATATATATTTTTTTAAATTTATTTGTTAAAAGACTATTATTAAACTAACCCAATTTAAAAAAAATTATGTTCATGTGTCGTATTATCAGCGCTATTATTTTTTAAACATTTGTTTTTCTGAAATTACTCCACATGTGACGTCTCAAGTTCTCTTCCGCATCTTCTCGGTCAGTTCAGCCGATTGGTCCGTCGACTTTCCGTAAACCGGAAATCTATCGAAATTCTTTTTTAATTATTGGTTTCTTCATAAAAACTTGTGACGTCTTTCAAAGTAGTTCGTTATTATTAAAAAAAAAAAAATAACATTCCAGAATCTTTGCTGAAAATTAAATGCTTTAATTTTTACCGGGCGTAAGAAAACATGAAATAAAAAAAAGTAAATGGGTGCTTGATTTCTAAACGTCCCGTCCTTCATGCGCTTTGTAGCTCAAGATGTGTTGTAATCTAAAATTATCAAAAATTAATATAATTGAGGACCGCTTTCACAAAGTGAAATTTAAAAAAAAAACCAAATGCGTTTTTTTTATTGAAATGGGTTTTTCCATGTGAGCTTTATCGATTGGTTAAATAGAACTTTTACAAAACGATATATATACGAAGTTGTAGCAGTTCAAATATCGTGAATTTTTACAAAACGAAATAACTACACTACATAGAGTTTTCACAAAGCGAAATATCTGCATATTTTTTTGGGGTGTTACGTTTTTAAAAAAAAAAAAAAAAACAAACAAAACATGATTTCGGCCAAGAAAAAAGAAGCATAATAATAATAAAATGATTTTATTTGAAATATATTTTGTTATCTCTTTATTTGTGCTATTATGTATGTAAAAATATATAGGAGGTGAATACCAAACTGTGTATATTAACATAGGTACTTAGATATGTATTTTGACATATTATTTTACAAAAAATCAGTTTAAAATGCTTTCATGCAAATGTAAACTTATTTAATTCCCAAAATAAATCAATTTTCCATACATTCCTATCACAAAAATATGTAGATATTTATTTTTTGTAAATATTGGTGAATTTAGAACATTTTTATAAATAATTTTACTGTTTCTACATTGTTGATTTTTGAGTTAAGTACATGTGTAAGGATTATATATATTTATAAAATGTAATTTTTATTTTATTTAAAATCATAATAGTTTATGTATATTTTTAACATGAAAAATCTTTCTTCTGAAAAATTTACATTTTGCAGATATTTCACTTTGTTAAAACGGTCCTCAATTGGAAATGAGGGACGAGGACCCCAACCGCCTATGCGCTCCGTAACTGCAAGACGTGGTGAGATGTTTATTGTACAGTGCCCTTGAAATGGATTTTCACAAAAATGGCGCTTAACAAATTCTTGTTACTTGAATCGGCCTTCACTTCGTAACACTTTATTATTAATTATTATTTGAAAATAAACTTTTGTGATAAGTGTTTTACATTTTTTTCTTTTACAAGAACACTACTACAGCTTCAGGAGAGCACTCCTTCCATCGACGGGTGGTATAAAACTAATATAGTAAATACAGAATATTG
Organism: Micrasema longulum; assembly: GCF_059751315.1. NCBI lineage: Eukaryota > Metazoa > Arthropoda > Insecta > Trichoptera > Brachycentridae > Micrasema > Micrasema longulum. The sequence continues at coordinate 564,565 of NW_028278966.1, forward strand.
TTCACGATATCATAGAATTTAAACAAAAAAAAAACTTTAACATATAACAACAGAGATAAAGAACATTTCAAAGAATGTAATATAGAAGTCTTGGCATCTACAGGGTTGATAACCTGTCATCGGCTGGTTTAAGTGGCCACTTTTCACACTGAGTAAAATTCACGATTCCGCCCATATTTTAACATGTTTATGCCTTAAATTCTTTCATATGTTGATGTTTGTGAAGTTGAAGGACTGAAACCTTTATTTAAACGGGTGAGATTCATATAATTAAATTATTTCACCTTCATACTGGGCAAAGCCTAAAAAATGTTTTTTTTCAATTTCTATACTTCTTCATGGACTAGATGGAATTATCAACATAAGCCCTATAGATGCCTAGACTTCTGTATTACCTTCTCTTAAAAAATCTTTTGTCTCTGTTGTAATATGTTAATATTAACAGCTCTCAAAGGAGTTGAGTCCAGTCCTTGTCTTAAAAAAATTGGACAAACTTTTGAGTTTTTAATATTTTGATATTGTTCATAATAAACGAATAAATTAGTAGAATCGAAAGCGGGGGGGTTTTAGAAATAAGTGGATTAAACACCGCTGCTTTAGGTTTCACTGATTTATTCGTTTATTTTTTGTTTAAATTATATTACATTGTGAACAATATTCTGTAGTTAGGTATTATATTAGTTTTAAATCACCCGTCGATGGGAGGAGTGCTTTATTGAAGCTGAAGTAGTGTCCTTGTAAAAGAAAAAAAATGTAAAACACTAATGACAAAGTTTTATTTTCATATTAATCTTACAAATTATCCAAAATAGATAACTATAGTCCTTAAAATGTAAAATGATTAGAATGACAGTTGTCAGAAAAACTGACGAAATTACTTTGTAGTAACGTCTAAGGAGTGATTTATATTGACACACGAAAAATCATTCGTATTTGGTAAGTTAATTTATTTTTTGTAAATCAACATAAATATATAAAATTAGCTTTAAAACTAAAAAAAAAACTAAAATAAACCTTTTTATTAACGACGTTCTTACAAGGTTACATCATTTTCCAAAAACGTTAGAGATGGGACAAATTGATCAATGTAATTTGATCGAATAAATAAATAATTCGTTTAATAATGTTCACGAAAAAAGTATAAATGTCGTATTCAACACACTATAATAGGATTGTTTTTGAGTTTTTTTTTTAACAATTTTCGGAAACAGAGTTTCGTGATTGCATGAAATAACTGATAAAATCAATTTGATCAGTGATCAGTAATTTCGCATCACTAATGAAATTAGTTTGACAGCTTTCATTCTAATCAAGCTATATTTTAAGGGGGATAGAATAATTTTCTGGTACAAAATGAAGAATGGTTTTGAAGTATGGTAGTTTCTTATTATTCATTTTCCTATTCCTTCAGTAGTTTACCCGAACTAATTTAAACGCAGGTAGGAAATGTTTATGCTCCTATGATTAAACAAGACTAATCCAAGGCAATTAGAGGAAACAAATTTCCCCAAAGACACAGAAGGTACATATTGCCGCTACGTAGTACTAGTATACAATAGAAAGAGTTCAGTATGTTGCGCTGTGTACATTATACATTAGAGTGGGCCGATAATGTGTAAACATTTTGATTTTTTAAGACATCAAAGTGAAAGGGGTCTAAAAAGCTGCATTTTGGAGCACATAGAACGTAAAAATTATTAAAAAAAAATAAAAAATACTACTTTTGGCCCTCAACCGAGGTTTAAAGTTTATTCAATTCAATTCAATTAATTCATTTTAAATATACATTACAAACATATATTCAATACGTACATATTATAAAAAATAAAAACATACACGAAAGAGACTCATGTCAAAGTAGTAGGAGAATCCTGCTCCGGAAAACCCATTCGGATACATGCAACAGATTAATATCCAGAGCGATGTTGTTCAGTATAGCGGTAGCTCTTCCAACAGGCATACCCATAAGTAGGTTGGTCCTGAATATCGGAACATGAAACAATCTATGCTGACGCTGTCTTAGGTAATTATCAGGAACATACAAACCAATGCTCATCATAATCTCAGAATTATTATACCGCGCAACAATCGATAAAAATGTGTAGTCAAATACACATTCCTTCTAGTCTCTAAACTATTGTGGCCAAGCATACCCTGGAGAAACTCGGTCTGGTAGAGCCAATGATAATACCCGCACTCTCTCATGTAGAGATATCTCAGAAACTTCTTTTGGATTTTCTCTATCATAAGAGAGTACTCCAGTACATGTGGCCCCCAAATCATCGAGCCACTCTCGAGTCTACTTTGCACCAAGGAGTTGTAAAGGTTCTCACTACGCGGGTATTTTCGAAAACCCTGGCAGTACGCAGAACAAATTCAAACCTTTTTAATACATCACGGTCTGAACATTTTGTTAGTTATCTACATTGATCAAATTATTTTTTTTAAAGTAAAGACATAACTTAATCACATTACAAATTCAAACACGTTTTAAAACTACCAAAATGCAAGAAGTTTTATTTGAGGGCCAAAAATAGTGTCGAATATTTTTTTTGAAATTTTTTGCATTTTGAATAATCCAAAACGAAACTCTTTAAGCCCCTTTTTTTTCAAATTTCGGAAAAGAAAATATCAGCCTATCGATTGTACATATATGTATACTAATACTTTTACGTGTATTTGTATATTTTTTCACATACCAATAACAATACTTAGCATACTTATACTCGTATGCAGAGACAAACCTTAAGGCGGGGAAAGTACATTCTATTGTCTTCACCTTCGGGTTATTCTCTGCATTTGAAATTAGAATGTAATTTCATCACCTTAAGTTTTGTTTCTGCATACGGGTATTAGTATAGTTATTGAATTAGTGGTTGACTCGCAGAACTCCTGCTCCATTGGTTGGTTGGAAGAAATTGCCATTTAGCAATAAGCCCGCCAATGTACAAATAATCATTATGTACAAAAAGTTAAATAAATAAACTCCAAAGTATAAACTATTAACTCTTGTGTGACTGTGATGTTACACTTGTCTGCATAAGATAAATTACTCGATGTATCTCTCTTTTTTTTTATAATGAATTTGTATTTTTTGCGATCTTCAAACGAATATTTTCACGCCGGATTTGGAAAGTAAAAGTTGTATAAATATGCTAAATTTTAATACAAAAAATATTTATCATTGCTACGCGAAGAATGAATGTGACGCCAATACAAGAAAAAATCTGCAAAAGACAGAGCATGAAGATATAACTTATAACAAAGAAGAGAGAGATTCTGTTCTGTGGCTACTGTTTGTGTGAAACGGATTCAGTCGGTTATTGAAAGTGATGGGAGACGGACGCATGTAAGATTATCGACGTATATATGATTTTTAATTTAGTTTGCTATAACAGGGCTAAATTATATGTTAATTTTTACAAATTATGAAAAGGAATTATTAAACAGTATGTCTCCATGTTTTTTTAATGTACGAATTAAAAATATTCCGTCTTTTGCTTGTAGTGTTATATGATGTTACATCACCGCGCGCAAAGGAATTATTTACCACAGTCTTTTAAGATGAGTTAAAAATCGAATAAAATTGCTTGAAAATATAAATTTCAACGACGCTTCATTTATTTATTGCTTTACGATTTTAGTTTTTTTCTTCATTAAAGAAAATCACCGTACTGAAAAAAACACTTTTTATCATTTAAAAGCATGAATTCACATAAACCATCATAAAATCATATAAAAACTTATAATCAAAAATACTTTTTTATTTATTTGGCCTGATCCACTCATCAATCCGTGCTCAACCCACCTTCATTATCCATTCCTAATAGTAATTTTATAATGAGAGAACTTATTAAAGAAAACGTTCAGTAGTTTTTTTTGCCAAATTAAAAAATATATATGTATCGTGTTATTCGGGCTATGACTTTTTAAAGTTTTGTGATTTTAAAATTCTCCGCCTACGGCTGACATCTCAAATTCTCCACGGTGAGTTATCCTGATGGAGGGTTGACTTCCCAGTCACCGGAAATGTATCATAACACTCTGTCATTGGTTGATTTCGGAGAACTAATGTTGTTCAAAAAAGTTCATTTTAATTTTTTTTCATGCATTTTTGAGAAACTTCGCCGTACAATTCAATGCTCTAATTTTTAACGAGTGTATATATCCAATTTGCAATTGCACTAAATTTTTTTATTGGGCTTTTTAAGTTTTGTCCATGCATTTTTTTTAGAAAGTAAATATGCCATTTTACGGATAGTTATCTTGATCATCAACTTTATTAAAACCACATTGTGATAAATGATTCTAGATCCGATCTATTCTTGTCTCAAGCTCCTAATGCCATGTGGTTCTGAAGGCATTACGGGTGTTTCGGTATTTACTTCCGCCGCATATCGGAATGTCGAGCACTTAAACCGGGGCTGATATATTTACTGTTCCGCCATTACAGGTAAGGGCTGTTTTCCTCCACACACTACTGCTTCCGATATTGTTTGTTCCGACACACCCTATTCCAAGAACATGTAAAAAGATATTACGAACACCTCGTGGTTTATTTGGAGTTGGCTTAAATGACAAAAATTAGACTTATGTTATTTGTTGAAAATAATTATTTTTAATGAAATGCAATTGTTATTTAATTTTAAAACCTTTCGAATCTGTTCAAAAACCAAATATTAAAATAATTTGAAAATAGCCATTCAGGTACCCCAGCGTTGAGTTGTTCGAGGAATTTGATGTATAAGTTATAAGACAATTATATATATCTAGAATACTTATGTCTGTGAAAACAAATTACTCTACCAAATCCCAAAAGTACAACCAGAAGTCAAACTAAAGGATGGGTCATGGGGTCTACCAAAAACTCTGAATTCGGGCAAAAAAAAACAGGATTCTGGGTCCTAAAATAATAAATATGTTAACCACACATTACAAAACGATGACCCGAATTCAATTAAATAAATTTGTAAATAAATGGTTACTGGATTGAAAACATTGGTCCTTTCATTACAAGACTTACATTCCTTCAAAATCAATGGACATGATCATACACTGGATACGAAAATCGAAATGTCATTTCATCAAATTCTGGGTTTGCATCCATCTGCTTCTAAGGTACAAAAATTTTAGCAGCAAAAAATTGCATAGGCAAGATGTGATACTAAAAAAAACGCAGCGCGTTAAATAAATCTTGTAATAAATGTCTTAAAATGTAATGTGCCTTTCTTTACGTCTGAAATCCACCCTTAATAATGGTGAGGGGTGGTAAAATGTAAGCGAAGAAGGATAATTATTAGTGCCATTAGCTTGTGACGCACTAGATACGTCATAATAAAACATTTTACGATTATGACGCAATCGCGACATGAGTTTGCCGAGAATATTTCATTCTAACTAATCTTCATGCAAATTCACGTTTCCGACGGGAAATGAGAAATGCTCAGCGCTGGAGCAGTTTCCTTTCGCCCTGAACTCCGAGTCTAGGGGCTCCGGGATATATCCTTTGGGGCCCACCTGCCCGAAGGATATTCTATTTTTCATACAAATCGGCCACAATTCCTCGCAACGGAACTTGCGCTACGTGGGAACGCCAAATCACCGCACATGTTTAAGATGCAACAAACTTTAGTTATTTTCAATGCACTTTTGATTGCACAATATTTTAGAATACGCAAGCTAAAATCGTCAGGATTAAACCCTTTTCCACACCGGATGGTGCATACGGCACTACCGTTTTGAAATTTTTTGAATTAATTTTTTTGTTTTTTTTTTACAATAAACAAAAGAGATAAAACAGAGTATTCAATAAAAGAAATAATAAAAGCAATGTAATACATATAATTAATAAGAATAGTAAACGAAAAATCCCACCAAGGCACATTGAAAATGTAAACGCAACGATCATCTAATAAAGGAAGGTAAAGTGATCAGTCGATCAACAATTTTTTTTATTTGTTAATGCCTAAACGGTTTTTAAATATACAGAGATTAAAATTGAAAATATAATTTTAAAATGAAAATTAAAAAGATAAAAATACTAGGTACTTAAGGAAGAAGTTCAGTTCTACGGGAAATTTGATATGAAAATGTATTCTTACGCGTGGTAAAAATTAGTGCATTAAATTTATTTATTTTTATTTTTGCACCACAACAGGCCAGGAGGCCCAACTACAGTGGTGAATTACATCACAGAACACCCATCTCTTTTTAACTCTCTCGGGAACAGATAATTAATGTGAATTATCTTTTATATTGTATTGTGCGTTTATATTTATCTTTTACAAAAACTTTAAATGAGTTTATGGACTACTTTTATACTTGTGCATTTATTATATAATTCTGTTGTTTTTTCCAATAAAAATAATATAAAATAAACTTACAATGGCCGCATCGCGTAGCGTCGTTCAATTTATTACTAGTAAATTAATGTGAAAAATTATGTGAAGGAGTTGTAAAATATTAATAACCGAGAATAATTTTAAGTCTGGAAATAATAAAGTTTGAGAATAAATAAAGTTTATTGGGTTTTTAAACAAACACAAATCAGCGCTTTTAAAACGTTATTGCAAGCATACGCCACCTGAAGCAATGAAAGGGGCAATTAGGGTAAATATAGAGACCAATTTCCTGCAATTTGTGTCACACTTTATAGGGGAAACTAATAAATTGCACTACGATTATACCTTAAACGTATTCCGTTCAGCTGATGGACGATCAACACCCCCACTTCCTTCCCTCACCCACGACGAAGAGGAAAATTCGTACCTGAAGCTCGTATTATATGGGTCAGAAAATGGTAGAAGATCTTAAGCAAGATTTCACCGAATGAATACTGTTTCGTACAAAACATAATTATAATTATTACCTGTGTCAGACCTGCAGTCATGTGTATAAAATAGAACCGGAATCCTAAACGAATGTTTTTTTACTCGATGGTTGCTCTCAGATGAAAAACGTCCTTCTTAAAGTGTAGTAGATGGCACGTTTGCTTACCATGCTTGAGGTCTCAGGTTCGATTCCCGGAAGGGTTGATGTGTAATATTTGTTTTTATAGGCGGGCTTACTCTAGTATTTCACCATTCGTGGACTGGTACCTGAAACGTAAGACTAACCATCTTACCTTGCGATAACAGATGAATGGATATGCTATATTTAATTAAACAATGTAGTGTTCTATACACCTCTAGGTGTGGGATTTACGTTTTATGATGATGAAAACACAAATTGGGTGAAATCTATGGTGAAATTCAGGAAAGTAAGAACAAGTCCTATTTTTTAAACAAATCTTTCAACCAAGATCTGCGCGCGCATCCTGGGCCATTGATACTATTGACAGTCAACTTTAACTGTCACCCGTGTAATTTTATTTATCCTTACTTTTAACATCACACTAACCTTTCTTTTCTGGAGATACTGATTTGCGATAAGGTTCACGATCTATGTTATTTGAAACCTGATCTTAATTATTGTTGGAAAAAAGATGTATTGTTGGTTTAAAATAATCGCGTTGTCACAAGATTGTTCGTTTTATCAACTGTGCATTGCCCGATATCAATTAATTTTATTAATTTAACAATTTTCGTTGGCATTAATTAATGGGTTGTTAAACCCATTCCGTAATTTAGAATGTACATATCAGGTAGATTAAAAATAATAATGACTAGTAAGTAAAAAAAAAGTAAATGGCTGCTAAACTGCCAATATTTACACAAAAATATTTATTTATTGATGGATATTGTCCATTTATACAATTAGAGGGTATTAATATAACAATAAAAGAACAGTTTAAAACATTAAAAAAAATATATATATATAATATATAACATAAGGAACATCAATACGAGATATGTCCATATTATGTGCAGAAGCTAGATCAGCAAGAAAATCGGCCTATTAATGGGCGAATTCTAACTTGCATTCGTAAGGCTTCTGGGTGCGTAAAATAGTGCATGTGAACACGCTCTAGAATAGAATAATAGCGTACAAACTAACGTCTTTCAGTATGTTTGGAAATACTTCCAGAAATTAGTTATCTGTTATGGCACCGAAAACATCTACGTACTACGCATGCCTAAGCGCAATTTTTAATTACCAAAACTGCACAAGATCTTATACCATTTCTGACCCATATAATAGGAGCCTAACTCACATTTTTCTTTCCATTCAATATCTAACTGCACCCATGAATTATCGCAACTAGGTAAGTAGAGTAATAAATAAAAAGATAGATTTTCTATCCAACTAAGACAAATATTAAATGGGTGCGCTCCTTTAAAACTTGTATGTGACATAATAATTGGAAAGTGTTATGTTAACATTGAGTGGGTTTTATTATTTATAAATAAAATAAAAAAAATCTTTGTGTAAGAAATCAATGTATGAAAGGGTTAAAAATAATGAAATCAGGCGATAGTGCAAATTCAAGGCAGTTATAATTAATTAGATTAGGAAAGAAAGTATCACTTTGATTGTTTGGTCAAGTACAATGAAAAGATTTATTTATTTATTTACTACTTATTCAGTCCATTCAACAATTTCAAACACATTTCCGTATAATATAATTTATACAGATACAATTTAAGTAAAATACAACGAATGAAAATTAAAGCTAGGACTAAAAATTAGATAATAATTATTAAACCATGACAAGATCTGGTCTATCTTAGTAATTGTCTAGATCTAGAAAGACTGATACCAAAAAAGTCCAGATCTTGTCTCAAGTTTACAATGTGACACAATCGGGACATTGGCGCATGCAAGCCATAGTTTAGTCCTGTACTGTGCTGATCAAGGAACAGCACATTATTATTTCGCAGCCGGCGAATCGGAACATTGAATGCCACTTGTTCCAGTAAAGATGGTACATCAGTTAAGCTGTTAAGTAAATTAAACATAAAAATTGAGTCAATGCTATTTCTGCGTTTTTGAAGACTTTAGATTTTTTACATTGACTCCATTTCTCCGTAAGTGTAGTCCCCTCGACGACGACGTTGCACCGATTCGATATGATTCATCCGGCTTGCAAAAAAGGGAGACCAGGTCACGGAGACATATTCTAAAAGAGGACAAATTCTAAATTTAAAACTGTGAGCACACTAGATTTACTGCTAAGAGTTTTAGTGACTAATTAATAAAATTATAAAAAGGTAGAATTATTACAGTCCATGATAAATCTGAGGTCCTTAATGGACTTCTAAATTCATATTAAATAGATGAGAAAAAAATGATAAAACATACAATTGGCAAGAATTGTCACATAAGACAAGGACGACCAAGAAAGGCGTGGCATGGCCAGATAAACCAAAATCTCTGAAAATGGCACGATGATAATGATTCAACCGTTTTTGTTATTTTACAATTTTCGTTTTTTAATCAAAAATAATGTTTCTTCGCCTGGATCTCATGTGCCAAGTTCCGGTTCTATTTGAAACTCAGAACTGACTCCATGTTTCATTTGCCTGTACAAAACGACAGTTTTGGAAACTTAATTTAACATGATTTAAAAAATATATATTTCATAATACATATTCAAACCCGCAAGTAATTTGTTAAAATAAAAAAAAACTGTTACTTATTACGAAAATAACATTTCAATAGATAAGGAACTGAATGGAATGTCAATTTATTATTATTATCAAATTAGTAAAACACATTTTTTCTGAGGCACTTCCTCCTTTATGACAGTTTTGTAACAAACTATTTCAGTACTTACGGAATCCAAAATAAACAATTTTTTTTTTCAAATTCGTATTTTACTACAGGTACACAACATTTGATTGAATTAAGTGCATTTCTCATAAACATATGATTACATGATGATTTTGGTTGTTAGAATTCATATGGGATTCACTCGCCGTAAACCAATAGCGACGCGTATTTGAAATATTATCTAAAATATTAAAAAAAAATCGTACCTGGTATTTAATACATATTTTGTTATAATGAGCAAAACAATTGTTTAAACATATTTAGAATTTCTTTGACAGTTGAGAATACTTTGAAGCATTGTACTCGTAATACAATAAATGTGACACAAATGTCAAACTTCATTTTTCTACCGTTTTTTTTATTTTAATATGAAGATTTTGAAAAACCATAAAAAAAGTATTTGATTATTTGCATAAAGCTAATAAAATGACTGTTGTTTTTTTTTTATTTTAAAGGAGTTGCGTTATAAAAGGTTTAACATGACAATTTTTTTCCTCAGTCTCTGAACTAAAATACGTTTTATTTACTCAAGCCTTTGGTATAAAATAAATGATGCAATTAGATTGTATTGGAACCAAATCACGTATACGTGGAACGAATGAGTTTGTAGATAAACAAATAACACTCTCGAGCTAAGGAGTAGACAATAGGCACTGCGCAATATCCAGACTGTAAATTGTTTCCTTCACTCAATCGGCTGAAGATCAAGCGATCCACGTTAGTTAGGAGAGGGGCAAATAACACAAACAGATCACAGGCTCATCTGCATTTATACGAAGTAAGGGGAGGATCGCAACCCCCACCCCTATCGCAGTTACTCAGACCTTCAGCCCTCCTAAGACGAGGAGACTCATCAGAATTTCTTATTCATTAAAGTCATCCAGTATTGCAAGCCAATAAACCAAAACTTTTCCCATAAATGCACTACGTAACTCACTTCAGTTTAAAAACATTTAACTGTAGTTTAAATACAAATTTAGTTTGATTATTTTAAACTTTTTTCGATTATTTTGAAAGATTAAAATAAAATACACATTAAAACATATTAATAATAGGCAACACAATGTTAATGCAATGTTTGAAAATTGCTAATTTTATATATGTTTGAGAAATTGTCCCTTTTGTTATGTTTTATCTACTCGTATTTACCCAATGTTACCTTTATTGAATGTTAATTAATCGATCAATAAATAATCAAAATATAACCCTCTACAAGCGTAGTCTAAATACCTTGACAATATAGGCACCCGTATTCTTATAAGTTAAAAAATTATGCCCAATTATCTCAGTGGATAAATCAGTTTACAGGTAATCAAAATGTTTTAAATTAAAGTTCTTAAGCAGGCAGTTTTTTTTTCTATGAATTAATGACATAGTGTCGTCTTTGCGATTTTAGTCCCCTAGTTTATTTTAATAAACATAAATGTTTTATAAATTATTAAAAAGAACAAATTTTATACTAACGTTTATTTCAATAATTGCTTGTTTAATTAAAAATGTTGTTTATTCAATACTTGATTCCAACGTAATGAAATAAATTATAATACAAAATATATATTATAAATTTTAGATTTAAAGCACTTACTTTGTGGTAATTCATGGTTATTCAACTTTGTTTCAAACCATTTTTTTTTAATGTTGTTCCAACCACCAGTTTTAAAGCAAACAAGCTTCTTCATCAAGGTTTACGTAACAAACGTTCACGTAAAAAGAAAGTTGTTTTATTTATTTTATTATAATCATATTGCCTAGATTTGTTAACTTGTTGCGTTGCGTAATATGGTAATAGCATGGTGAATCTAGCAATGGGAGACATTAAACCAATCACATAAGATAATTTCTATTAACTAGTCACCAAGGAGATAATGCAGCTAATGGCATTTCATGCCAAATTTCTGTCGTAACTGCAAACTGCATGATAATTTCTCGGTTGAAGCAACATCGTTCTGTGACACAATAATTAAATTGACATACATGCGCAGATGGGTATCAGCAGAAATCTCTTAAATACTAGCAACATTTTAATTGAGAATTTGTTTCTGTAAATGGAACATAAAAATATCGTTACGTATTTACAAATACGGTCTGAAAACAACAAAACAAAAAAAGACAATTGATAACTATATTCACACGAATGATAAATTAGAAAAATATACAAATAATGCAAGCGTAGAGGAAAAACAAAAAACAGTTGGTTATAATAAAATAAGGACTTATAACTTTAGAAATACAATTTAAGAAATACAGTTTAAATTTATATATTTGTCAACAACTACAAACCATCACTTCATTTCCCCGTAGGGGTAGACATAGAGGATAGAATGCCATATCACTCTGTCTTTGCATATAGACCTCGCTTCCTCTACATTCATACATCTTCTCATGCACGCACGCGGATTATTCCTACTGTTGATATGTCCATCTTGAAGTATTTGATGAACTTGATCGTGCCATATCTTTCTCAGTCTTCCTCGTTTTCTGCATCTATCAACATTCGCATCGTAGATCCTTTTAGCCGTTCTTTCGCAAAATGAGGAAATCACACAAGTTTGCCATTTTAAAATGAATGTTTTTTTTTAATCGCGCAATAGTAAAACAATTTAAAAAAATAAATAAGACACTAACAATAATTATTAAAGGTATTTCTGTTTAAATATACTTAAAAGTTTTATGTAACTAAAATATAATTACTTTTAGACCGGCAACTAACGACATTTCAAATTTAGACTTAACTTAGGTATCTGGGATCTCAATAAAGACTAAGTATTGAACTAATTTTTTTTATTTGGAGAAAATAAATTGAACATGAAAGTGGTAGAATTTTTTTTTTTTCGTTTTGAAAAAGAATACAAGTATTTTAAATCGCCTACATTTTTGTGACATTTTCTTTTATTTCTACGTAAAATTATGCCTCCAGATGATGTGTGAATAGGTAAATAATGAACCATGTTACCACGCCCCGTGGTCCTTTTAAAGGTGTTGTTTGCAATTTTTTTCTTGACGTCTTTATGTTTATGTTGACATCCTTTGTATAATTTGACCTTGTATAACACTGAAAATAAAAAGTGATTTTTTGCGATCGACGCTCTAAATTTCTGGCAAAATAGTTTAGCGCCTGTATGTGTAATCGATGTTTGTACGGTGTACTCACAAAGCTCTTATTTTACAACAATATTAGACTGAATAGATCAGGTTGTCATAAAATTCTTCATGAAGAAAAATAGAAGAAAAGAAAAGCTTCACGTTTCTTTCTCATAATTATATTATAATCATTGGAAGTAGGCACTCCACACCTATTTTTCAAATGCATGAAATAAAACCACAAGACATATAGAGCGACTGTATTCATATTCAGCCCTTCTTAATTACTTTACAGCCTGCAGGAGGCTGAGCTGGGAAGGATATGCCGTCACGGGGGTAGGAGGGTGGGGAAGAGTACTTCCGGTTCCCGCCACCTGAGAACGGACTTCCGGCGCGCGCTTTCTGTTTACTAATTGCACCGCTATGCCGCGCTGCCATTCATCTGTTCAGCGTGACTTTATCGTATGATAATAATTTTCCGGATAGAAAAAAAAATGTATTTCATAAGCACTTAAATATTTCGACAGTTTTATGCATCAACTAAATTGTTATTTCATTGACTGAATTACATAGATAAAATCTGTATCCTCCGGACGGGTAAAAAGTGAAGTTCTGAGTTTGAAATAGAACCAGAAATCTGGACTCGTGTTTTTGACTAGAAAGCTTATCTTAGTTTTTTAAAAAAATCATGCAAAAAAAAAAAACCAAATAAATCCGCCTCGTAGTTTAGTGGTTGGCGCGTTCACCTGTCATATTTGAGTCCATAAGGGAATCTAGACAAAGAAGACATTTACTCAGGAAACAAAATGCCATTCATTACACGCTTCCGATTCGACAATTTATTTATATGTTATTGGCAGTTTATATAAGGCTTCACCGTGAAAATATATTTTTATGATGCAGTTTGAAGTTTTGTTAGTAAAAATACATATTGTTATATTTACTTTAAGAAGGCACAAATGAAAGGTATTCATTCATGATTCATGCAATTTTCAGGCGTCAAAGATATGTGAGGGGTGTTAGAGGCATCTTCCGGTACTGCAGAAAGAATGCAGCTCTAAGTGCAGCCTTCCTCCAAATTGGCGAAGACAGGATGTGCACCAGGAGACATGTTGGGGAGTCGGCGCCGCAGTTTGCATGCGGCATACTTAATGCAATACTTCCTTCCTGTCAGGAGTGCATTCAGAGCGCCACACGAGTGAGAAGATCTTGTCAGTAAATTGTCTTAGAGTCCATGTTTATCATTTTATTCTAGAGGCGGATTGCTGTAAATACCGTAAAGGTGTATTTCCTATAGAAATAGTTGGAAAATTAATAATAATTATTTGAGATGATTTTGTGATTTGTGATTGTTATTTTTTTACAAATAGTCTGTATTAAAAAAAACTAACACATATTATTTACACGAAAAATGTAAAATATCAAGAAATATTTGTCTCAGCAAACTATGTATCAAACAATTACGATGTACGATTTAAAAGAGCACTCAATAAAAAGTCCAGATCTTGTCCTGATGTCCCTTATGTTTGTCAATGCTTCTTTTCTTCTTTTTTAAATGTTTTAAACTATTTTTTTATTCTAATATTTAAACCCCATAAATTGTATACATGGACAATATCCGTGGATAAATTAATTAATAAAAGTTTCTCATCGGATGCTCAGACTTCAGTGTCAATTAATACAAAAATATAAAACTACAGACATTATAATAATGTATATTGATTTCAGATATATCGAGATCTCATGAACTGTTTTACGCACCCAGAAGTCGTACTAATGTGAGTAAGAATTCACCTGTTCATAACGCAATTCGATTGCTGAATACGGCTTCTGCGGATAATATGGACCTATTTTTCGGCATATATCAGTAGTTAACCAGCTATCAGCTTTTTATGAAATAACTTCTACCTTAAAAGGTTACAGTGTGCATTAGGTGATGGGTTAAACAAGCTGTTAAATTAAAAAAAGTTATAGGCGAAAATAACACAAGGAAAAAATAAATGGAATTGAATTATACAAACAAAAGATAAATATATTTCAATTGAGGTTCAATAATAACCATAATTCAATATTACTTAGAACAGAGCAGTAGGCAAAGAGGGTGGACCGCCACATACATCTATCCTGGCATACATTCCTAGCCTTTTCCACATTCAAATATCTTGCTATGTGGCTGCCTTTGACATTTTGTTTATCTGATCATGCCACGTCTTCTTTGTATGTCCAAAAATTAAACTTATTGGTTATTACCCCTAAATTATCTGAAGAACATCTCAACAAAGTTTGTTTTTTAAGCAAAAGCTCTGTTGCTTTCATATCACTAAGAAAAAGTAGCTAGTAAACAGAAAAAAATATGAGATCCAATGAATTTAAAACATATTCCAAATACATAAGCGATGTTTTTTTTTATACCAATAAAAAAATACTGTTGATATTGACATAATATTTTATTTGATTAAGTTATTTGATAATGTGTCACGAAGTATTAGTAAACGCTTAAAGCTAAGAATTAGGGTAACTTTTAATACTTAAAAACAATAAAATTTATATTTAAACTTTTTTGTAAATGGCAAATTGTCAATAGAAAATAATTAATTTGCATGGGTAATTTAAACTACAAATGTTTTTCATACGGTTAAAGGATCATACATCTCGCACACTCCTGAAGGATTTGCCAGGAATAACTTCCCGTTTTCAAACACGCACACTTGGTAGATTTTTGTCTTATGTCTTGATCTTGAAGTGTAGTACGCTGATTGGGCTGTTCTCAAATTCATCAAGACAATGTTTTGCGATTCCAGCTTGATCTGCGAAAAAAAATGACAGAATATTTTGATTGGGTAGGTATATATTGTGACGACGTTTTCCATTACATAAATTGATCATTTTAATATGGATATATGCCTTTTCTGTTTAAGGTGACCGACTTAGAAATGCGCTTTCTCTTCATGTGAATAATGCACTTTCTCTTGTCACTTTCAAAAAACACCTGTTACATTACTATGTATTCCTAGAATCCTAACTTCCATTCTTTTTTATGGTTTCTCTTACTTCATTTTTCTTCTCTTACTTCACTTTAAAAAATGAAGTTTTAATTACTTCATTTTTTTTTATTCATAAATAGATAAATACTTATTAAAATTTAATTTTGTTGTTACACGAGTTCAAAAAATTTCTTTAGATTAACTTTAAATTAATTTTTTGAAATATTATTTTTAATAGTTTTTAGTTCATTAAGAAAATTATTATAATTTTTTACACCTTTGAAGACAAAATTTTTTTGACCATCACTTGTATGGAATTTTAATATTATGTTGGTATCTGAGTGACTTATTCATTTCAAATTCTTTAATTACTATTTTATTTATTTTAAAAAGAGAGTTTACTATTTGAACCTTAATTGTTTTATATAGACTTTTCGTAATGAATGTTGAGGGTTTCTTTAAAGTTTCTTTAATAATTAATCTTTGTACTATTTTAAAAGGGTTTAATATATTGGCATATGCACCACCCCATCCTACAATACCATATTGTAACAAACCTAATTCTATTTTTCTCATCCTTTGAAATGTAAAACATAATGTACTTTTATTAGGTTTGTATGTGCAAGCTTTATCTCTTTATTAAGAACAGGTATTATTTTTATTTGATCAATATACGAGTACGTATATTTTGATATTTTTTTTTAGTAAAAATGTTTGACCAATTCTTCTTTTGACCAATCAATTTTTCGGTTAAAAAGAAGATATGATGTTTTTTGCAACAAGTCAGACAAAGCACCTTTTCTTCTCTGTATTTGAATATTTAAATACTTTGGTTGTAAATTAAGTAATTTTACTAATCAAATGAATGATGATATATTGAATAAATTCCAAACGCGTGTAATAAGCCTGGGGTGCTATTCTGAATCTTCTCTACCCCCTTGAGAGTGGGTAATTTTGTTGTTTTTTTTTACATGCGACTACACTTTGCTTCATATATGGCCACACTGATGATTAAACGTCTAATAAATACAAACACTTGAATCCAAAAACGATAACTTTCATTTGAAATATTATAACGTCCATTACATTACACAAAAAACTTAATAATATTGAGTTTTCTTTTTCCATTTTTTAAATAGTCTCATACATCATTCGAAGTTTAAAAATCAGTGTATAGGAAATCATTGTTTACAAGTTTCTTGCAATATATGCTTAAATCTAATAAATCTTGAGAAACATTTTTCCGCGCTCTGTATTTAACTTTTTCATACCTATTTATAATAAGATATTATTTATTACAGGAAATGCCTACATACTTAGATTCAGTTTCAAGATGAGCTTTAAAACAAATCATTGGGACGAAATTTAGTTTGACTCTGACTCATGCGTCTAATATTGCGAAAGCCCGTGTACTGTGTCTTGATGCTCAAAATCATCTGCACGGAGATCGAGAGATTTAAATACCTGGGAGTATATGTTATAGAAAACGGCGGCTTTCAAAAAGAACTAGGAGTGCGGCTAGAAGTAGCAGGCGTAACATTCAACAGTACGAAGGCTGTGGCGATCTGATATTTACTCAGTAAAAAACCAAATGCCACCCATATAACGCGTGCATAACAAGTATTCTCCTCTACAGCTGCGAACCCAGGCATCTCACCAGGGCCCAAACATGAAAAATACTGAGTGTTGAGAATAGGTGTCTCAGAAGAATCTTAGGTGTGCGGTGGTTTGACTATGTAAGGAAAGAAGTAATAAAGGAACGGACGCAGTAAACTCCGGTGCTGGAGGTGCTACGGTTGCTTGGCCATATACTGCGAATGCCTCCTAAGAGCCTTGCCAGACTTGCTTACTTTACAAAGCATCAGATTCTCTTACGTCTACTGCTGACTATTTTCGGCAGTTCGTGTCAGAACTACGGGACGCAAATCTGACTTAAAAGGACTCACAGAAGCTGGCAGCTGATTGAGATGCATGGAGGCTCTTTCTGAATACCTTATGCTCCAACTAGGTAGCGGACATGGAATAAAAATTAAAATGAGTTTCACGCATCTGTATTTAACTGATAATATGAGCAGTTATGGTGTTCGCCAATTCACCTTATTTAAAATAAAATCAACGAAAAAAACTCACAGCTCCTTCTTTGGATTTAAATTTTATATTCTTTAAAGCCGATCCCCTTATGCCGCCGGCTTCAGATTCCAGTGTTATTCCATTACGACCCTCAATTTTTAAAGATCTGGTGAGAGACTCCAATCTAAAAAAAAATGTTGATTACAAACCCATTATTATTTTTTTAAGTGATTAAAATTTTAGAATCTAACGTCACAAAAACCATGTTTTATTATGAGATAAGCTGTTAAACTTTATGAATACATTTAAAGTACAAATATTTGTAGACATTAACAGAGGAAATCTAGAAATTGTGAGTATAGACTATCTTTCGATTGCCTCGAATGCTCTTTTGAAATCTAAGAAAACGGCTACTATACATAATTTTTTATTAATACAATGTAAACATTGATTTACAGTACAATTTGATAAGAAACGCTGCGATTGGTGTACCAATGCAGTGCCCTATGCACAATTTTTTAAGTAAAACAGTTAATCCTACCATATTATTTATATTTAAAGCATCGAGTTGTTAAAGTATTAACAGTTTATACTCTTTAAGCAAAATTTTATCGATTTATTTATTTTAATCTCAACCTTTAGCGTCGGCCTCGTGGTGCAGTGGTTAGCACGTTTACCTACCATGCAAGAGATTTCAAGTTCGATTCACGACACGGTTGACATAATAATAATGTAATATGAATACATATATAATATCGATGCTGTCTTCATTATTATTCATATACGTATATATGTAAATCATCTTTAAATGAACTTAATCGCGATGCATAATTATTTGTACATGTATATTTTGACTTTATAATTATGTTTATTAAAATACATATTCTACCATATTTACAAATGTGTTACTATTATAACTTCATTGTTTTATTTTGAATTTATTGATGTGTTACTATTATAACTTTATTGTATTATTTTTTATTTATTTTTATAATATATTTAATTACCGAATTGAATTATAAAATTACTCTAAATTCTTAATAACATATTGCCATGTATTATTATATAAATTTTCTGTATTCCATTATTTGACATGTATAAAATTTTATTATTTATATTTTTCTATTAATATTTTGCTTATTGTTTTGATTATTTATAAATGTTTTTGATTTATATATAGAAGAGTCCCGACTTAACACGGAATTTTCTAACAAGTCGAGACATAAAAAAATAAAATTGTGCTCTATGATAAAATTGTGTATTTTGTGCATTAAATAAAAAAATAAGTAAATAAACAATAAATTTTAATTTAAAAAGGTGTTTTTACGCTACGATATTTTAAAGTTCCTGGACTGGCACCTGAAGCGTAAGACTGATTATCTTATCTTCATTTAACAAAAAGTCATCAAGACGCTGCGATCGATCTTTCAATGCAGTGCCCTATGTACCATTGCGGAAAGTAAATTATGCTTTCAATCGTATTTAAGGCTGTAGTCTGGTAAAACGAACTCAAAATTAGAAAATCACACGAATTTGCCATTTTGAAACGAATGTCCTTTTTTAATCGCGCAATAATAAAAAAATAAACCTTGACTAAAGACCTGCACTTATCGTGTTCGGTAAGGGCCGGTATGAAGATCATAAAAACGTCAAGAAGATGTTGTTTTAAATTAAACAATACAACCAGAATTATATTCTTTTTAAATAAAAAGAGTTTTAATAATAAAATAAATTGTATTTTTTTAAAGTATTACCGAAGGCATAATTTTACGTGGAAATAAAATAAAATGTCACAAAAATGCACGTGATTTAAAATGCTTGTATATCATTTGAAAATCAAAAAATTAAAATGTGGCTAATGCAACTTTCATGTTAAACTTATTATCTTCAATTCACGACAACAAGTTTTTGATTAATACTTATACCCGTGTGCAGAGACAAACCTTAAGGTGAGGAGAGTACATTCTACTGTCTTCACCTTCGGGTTATTCTCTGCATTTGAAATTAGAATGTACTTTCCTCACCTTAAGTTTTGTCTCTGCATACGGGTATTAGTCTTTATTGAAATCCCAGATACCTAAGTTTATTCTAAATTTGAAATGGCGTAATCTGCCGGTCTAAAAGTCATTATATTTTAGTTTTATAAAACTTTTTAGTATATTTTTCAATAGAAATACCTTTAAAAAATATTGTTTTTATCTAATTAATGTTTTTTAATTTTTTTTATTGCGCGATTGAAAAAAAATATTCGTTTTAAAATGGCAAAATCGTATGATTTCTTCATTTTGCGTTCGTATTACCAGACTACAGCCTTAATTCAATTATATATATATTGACATATTACAACAGAGATGAAGAACATTTAAGATAAGGTAATATAGAAGTCTAGGCATCTACAGGGCTTATGACCTGTCAATGGCTGGTTTAAGTGGCCACTTTACACACTGTCTAACATTCACCATTCTGCCTATATTTGAACATTTACATTCCTTCAATTCTTTCATCTGTTGATGTTTGTGAAGTTAAATAAAAAAATGGTGGATGTTGTGTAAAGTTAGTGTGTAAAGTTGCCACTTAAACCAGCCATTGACAGGTCATAAGCCCTGTAGATGCCTAGACTTCTATATTACCTTATCTTAAATGTTCTTCATCTCTGTTGTAATATGTTAATATAAACAGCTCCCCAGGGAGTTGAATCCAGTCCTTGTCTACAAAAATTTGGACAAACTCAAAATATTGTTGATATATATATTGGTTAAAGGAAATTATATTTCAAGTAACTTTGACCGAGTTTGAAAGACATAATAGTTGAACCTACCTCAAATCCTGTCCAGAATCTGAGCTGACCATAGGGGTCTGTACGGAATGATCAAAGATGGCACCGCCCGTTCCAACTATCCTCATCTTATCTGCTCCCACCGACACCATATCGGGTGATGAGGAGAACAAAAGTCTACCAGAATCGTCCTCGATTATAAGGTTACTAGAGCGACTAAGGAACTTGTCTTTATCTGAAAAGATTGAAAAAATATTGCTACTTTGACACAAAAAATAAATAGCTTATATCATAGTTTATGGAACAATGATGTTAAATTAAAAATAAACCGCAGTTTAATGTTAAGCTAATAAAATAAAAATAAAACAACTTTTTTTTTCTACCGACCGGTTTCAAAGTTACACAAGCTTTATTATCAAGGTATGATCAACTAATGAATTTTATCATTACTTTTTTTAACAGTAATGATGTAACAACTTACATTTACATATAAGTTATTAATTTGAAAAATACTAAAATATATAAAACTAAATATTTTCTTAAGTTAAAGTACATTTAAAAATAAGTCGAAAAAGATACAATACGCAGTATTTCAATGGAACAGAGTAAGACAAATTATTGAAACATGTATTTGTCTCACTCTGTTCTATTGAAATATTGCGTATTGTATCTTTTTCAACTTATTTTTTAAGATAATATTTAGTTTTATATAAATTATCCTTTCACTGTATAATATTCACCAGTCTGAAGATGCCCATTAGAAGGTAAAAGCGCTAATTGGTCAAAATTAATAAGTGGAAGTGTACCAAGTATTTTTTAAATTAATAAATTATATGTAAATATAAGCTATTACATCAATTCTATCAAGAATTGTCAATAAATAATTTAAATGAAATATTTTAACAGTGTTTACTAATTATTAAATCTAAGCACATGGATCTAATAAATCAATAGATCTTGCCATGGTGTTCTTGTTAATCTAGCCGGACCGAAGGGGGGGGGGGATTCGTATCCCACATAGACCGATTTTAATTCGATAACTCAAGTATTCTTAAAGCTACTTGCCGTATATTTTTTGTAATCGTAAAATTTATTCAAATTAATTCTTCCTAGAAGCATTTTCTTGTTTTTGTTTTTAAATTTCGAAACAGACGTTTTCTTTTTTTTAAATATTAAAACAAAAACAGATGTAAATAATACATGGGTCAATTTCACTTTATGTACATAAGCATTCGGCAAACTAACAAAAATGAATAAAATACACGAATGAGTAAAATATGTGTACATTGAGTACGCAAAAATATGAATAAATTATTGCACGGTCATAAACACTTCCAACGTTTTATTCTCCTGACGCCATATACAAGTAGTTGCTGGGGTCGTTTAGTCCCCCCGTTCGGGCCATGTGTAATTTTTGGATGATCAGTGAGGGAAAGGTAAAAATGGGAGGTGTGGAGTGAAATGGATACGATCTTAAAAACTAGACAGGAGTGGACTAAAAAAAAAATATTGTTTGGTTATTTATTATTTAAAAAAAAATATAAATCAAGTTTTTAATTTGTAAGATTTCTCAGTTCTCTAATTTCAATATTTTATTTTCAACATGAAGAGCTTTTAACCCAGTGTCTTTATTAAAATTATGATTATTTTCTATCAGACAGTTTACGATTCAGAAAAAATATTATTTGGGCATGGTCACGTAAAATCATAAGATTCTAAATATTTTTTTTCCTTTAAAAAAAATAGAAAAACTTGTTTCCTTACCCTTGACAGATTTTATCACAAAGCTGATAAAAATCAGAGTTTCGTTATTTTCTGAAATCAGTTGGGATGAAAATAAAAATGTAATAATGAAAGAAACATTGTGAAAATATTGCAGACGAAATTCATTAAAAAAATAAGCCCCTGTTGAAATATTTATGATTTACTACTAATGGACTTTTGAAGAAACTTTTTCATTACATCGAGAGTTATTTTCCTTTTATTTTTCCTGTTAATTCATGCCCTTTTCATTCACATCAGTACGAGCTCCATTGGAAGATTCCCCTTTACGTTCTGTTTTAGATGAACAAAAATAATTCAAAGTGAAAAATAATCTTATTTGGTTTCTATACAGCTGTTGTACGTGTCCATGTGGAAGAATAATATAATTATGTAAACAAATTACAACAGGGATGGAGAATACCTTAAATAAGGGAATATGGAAGTCAAGGCATTGCATAAGGCAGGGGGTAAAATCCAGTCATTTGTCTATGAACATTTGGACAAACTCAAATATTGTAATATAATTATGTGTTTAAAATTGAACCAGGGCCTCAATTATACTGGGAAGATAAAATTAATCTTCAATTTTATCTACGAAGTAAAATTAAGTTTTCTGTATGAAAAACAGAATATGCGTTCATTTTTTCTTCTAAACATGTTCAATTATAGGTTATCGACGAAGATACTTTAAATTTTCATACAAATATATCGTTTTTTTCTTTACAGCAGTTAAAGATAACTCTGTTAACTTCCCATTGTGATCGGGGCCCAGGTATAATTATATTCGACTTCTTAACAAATTTAATTGAATTAAAAATGTTGAAGAAGTAAATTTTGTGGAAATGAGGCGTTGTTGTGCGTTTGCCTACCATTTTTGAGGTTCTGGCTTGGATTCCTGACAAATTTGACAGATTATTTTTTACATAAACCCGTCTTTTATGTACAGTCACTTTTGCATATTTTATAGAAATATTTGTGTTTTAAACATTTGTCTTCCAGTTATAAATACAAGAAAATGGGAATCAAATTGTGGTAGAGTTCAAACTCGGACCTCTTATCCATTAGTCCGCGACACTAGCCCCAGTTCCACAACACGGTTCTTATTAGTTAATTTAAATGTGGCTACCCGCTTTTTCTTCTCGTCCCCGTTTCAAATCCCTCATCTAGATATGTTTAATTTATTTTGAATTATTTATTAACTTAATGTATCTATTTCGTTCTATCTTTTAATTTCTTTTGTAGAGTGTGTATAATGTCAAATATTTTTTTATGTATTAAAAAAAATAATAATTCGAAATTCATAGCAAGTGCGTGAATTAAAAATATGTATTTACCAATGAACAAACGGTTTTCCATTGTACCACCGGGTTCTACAGCAACTATTGTGAAGTTATCATAAGTCTGTAGGATCAAAGGTTGGCCATCTCTAGCCCCTATAGATGTGGCCAATAGAGAGTCCATAATGTAAGCTTTCCCATGGAGTTGGATTCCATTTGACAGTATTTTTAGCTGCCCCATACCATTCTGAAAGAAAAAAAACATTTTATGAAATAAGGGAGTTTAAAAAAGAAAACGACAGCCAGACGTACGAATATATCTATTGCCTATACTCCAGGAACTAGACATGAGAAAAAAACTTAAATCCATATGCGAGAAAAAAATGCTGCAGTTCTTTAGACATATTTACAAGAAAAATTCTAATAGTTTAAAGAAAATTATCCTCCTAGAAAGTGTCAAAGGAACAAGGTTGCGTGGACGTCAAACGACAAGATGAAACACCATCGACACTGAATTATTAGAATCATTCCTGACAAATGCCTACAGAAGAGCACAAGATCATTTAAGATGGAAGGAGACTGTATACAGATGAGCTATGCCTGGAGTCAGGCGTAATCACCATCCTCAGACATGAGGCGTGGATTGAAGAGAGAGTTATCCGAGGGTCTATCCAACTACATTCCTCTTGGGCACGCTTGGGACCAACAGTTTGCAACTTAGAAGGGATAGGTTCACACTGACCCATTTTTTTAGCCTGATAAGAGGTTTTGTCTAGAACTCCATTTCAGAGAATATCAATTTTATGTACCTGATATTTACTTCCGACAGCGTCAGGACATACTGTTTTACTTCCCAGCTTCCAGAATCAACCTGCCTCTGGTTATGCCAATTGGAAGAGCAATCAGGCAGTTAACATAATCAATTTGGAGATCGACATCTTTAACATCAGTGAAACTATGTTTAAGAGGCAAATACTTTTGCTATTGGAGAATATTATACCTTGATAATGTCGAACTACTGCTCAAAGGTTCCTGGTTAGATATGTTGCCCAATTCAACGCCATTAATATTTTGTTACCTCTAATGGTATTTTGGCAAAATTAATGAATTTGAATAACGTTGTGGTCAATAATTTTCACTAATGTAAGTATAATCATGTTAGTAATACTGGTGTAGTAAGTGTCCTGACGAAGAGATTGGTACATCTTGAAACTGGTAGACAGAAAAATTCGGTAAGTCGTTATATACGAATATTAACAAATATTAGTTATACTAATCGTTATTGGAATACCCTACATCGCTCTTTTACTTACTTGTTATTATTTTATGATAGTTAGAGTGAATAATCTTTGTTACAATTTTTACAAATATTTTGATGTCATGTTATGCATTTTTCCAAATGAACTTTGCACTTACTATAAAAGTAAACATTTTTTTTTTTCCCGAATAGATGGGTAATGATGAATACACAAAAGTTTGTCTCACACCGCATTTGAGGACATAAGTCTCCTCGGCGGTGTCTGCATTCACAGAAAAATTGCTAGTTGCCAAATGAGAAAAGCTGCCCGAAGGACCTATCTGTAGACTGGCAGCATATTTGAGCTGAAAGAAGGTGATCCAGAAGTAAATGATTTGTTTTACATTGGATTGAGAAAAGAGGAAAGTCAATTTCTAACTGACTGGGATTAAATTTATTGGACATGATCAATTCGCCATAGATTTTCATTCACGGAAACCTATCCTATTCCCTGTAGAAAAAGAGGTTCTAAGGTACATGCATTGTACATACATATTTGTATAATTTTTTTATTTCGAATAAAAATGTGTACATAGATTATTTAAAAAAATATATAAATACGTTGTTTTTCTTACATGATGGAACTTCATAATCGTCATAAGCCACAGGGTAATCCCGAAGTTAATGACCACCAAAACGATGAGGAAAGAGTTGAGCGCAAATAAGCTCCAGACTCTCCATCCCTGGTGCTGAAGTCTTCTGCTGCAGGACAGGCAGTCGGAACAGCCCTCGGAGGAAGTCCTTCTGCAGGAGCTGATACAACTGGCGCAGGCTCCCAGGTGCGGGGCGCAGCCCGCGCGCCCTCCGGCGCTTGAAAGAGACGGAGGACGCTCTCGGATACCGTCCCAGTCCTGTGATACCACTACGGGAACCATCCTGGAAAAAAAAAATGTCTTTTTGGTTTGGTCACTGTCGTAATTCCACTCTTCGCGTCTAAAAGTTCTTCAGGCCCTGCATGTCAACGACATATTGATATTTTTATTTTACTTAAAGTTAAGCTAATCAGTCTTACGTTTCAGGTACTAGATCAGACAATATGAAATCCTGCAGCAAAAAACACACGTCTCGAAACCGGTTGACATAGAAAAGTCGGTAAGTGGTTATATTTATTGTATTATAATTATTATCATTATTGTGGATAACCTAAAAAGCACTATTTTAATTGAATTGATAAATTAAATTAATTGAAGCTTTTAAATTTTGTAATTTTAATTAAAACAATTAATTTTTTTATCACATGCTACGGATTTATTCAAATGATTTAGAGAACAGATGGGTAAGCTTTTTCCGAAACATCACTTTAGTCCCACAGCCTCGCATCTCTGCTGGGAGAGCATTCCATGCTCTAGGGCCTGCGACCGCAAATGCGCGTTTACTGAATTTAGTGCGCTGTTTGCCTAGAAGTAAAATAACTTTTTCTCTCGCCGTAGACGTAGCTGATCTAAGCGTAAGACGTTTGTCAGCTAGTTCATCTAGAATGCATACTTCCCTTAGATAATCAGGAGCAGCGTTGTGCAGTGATTTATAGATAAGCCAACAGAGTTTGTATTCCACCCTCTGTGGAAAACGTAGCCAGTGTAATTTATGTATTATTAGTTTTTTTTTTATTGGCTATAGTATTGCTAATATATTTCTCCCTATTTATTATTTAAAATCTGTAAAAATCCCGAATAAAATAAAGTAAATTATTTAAATTTGTTGCAACAGAGAGGGAAAACCTTTTTGAGAAGGGAATATAGGAGTCTATGCATTTACAGGGCTTATGACCTGTCATTGGCTGGTTTAAGTGACCACTTTACACACTGTAACATTCACCATTCTGTCTTTGTTTAAACATCCAAATTTCCTCAACTCTTCCATCTGTTGACTTTTGTGAAGTAAACGAGCTGAAACCTTTATCATGTGGGTGAGATTCATCCGGCTGAACCAATTCACCTACTAGGCAACGCCTGAAAACAATTTCACAATTTTTCATACTTCTTCTTTTACTAGGTAGTTATTTCAACCATATTTTGAGTATGTCCGAATGCTTGCAGACTGGCTGGATGTTCTCCCAAGGGAGGTGTTTATATTTTAATTTGTTGCAACAGAGAGAGAAAACATTTTTGAGAAGGAAATATGGAAGTCATTTCGAGGGATTATGACCTGTCATTGGCTGGTTTAAGTGGCCTTTTTAAGATGTTTAAACATAGGCAGAATGGTGAATGTTACATAGTGTGTAAAGTGGCCACTTAAACCGGCCAATGACAGGTCATAAGCCCTGTAAATGCCTAGACTCCCATATTCCATTCTCAAAAATGTTTTCCCTCTCTGTTGCAACAATATGAACAACTCCATAGGAAGAAAATCCAGCCAGTTTGCAAGCATTTGGACATACTCAAAACATTATTAAAATAAATTATTTTTTATAAAAACGCCTTTACTTCTGTTTCTGTAAAAAGTGCATTTTTGGTTTGTTTTTGGGTCTTGTTTTTCAATAAATGTTAATTTTAAAGCTATGAATATAGTCTTAAGTAAAAATAAAGCGCAGAAAAGCGTTCTGGTATGCAAAAATTCGTTAAAACTTTATTTTATAGACTCAACCTGTCACATTTACTTCAATAGTGGCTAACTAAACTTTCTTCTTGCAAACTCCAACACCACTGTGCTACATCTGTAATCTCGGTGAAAATATTTACTGTGCCAATCTTCACCCTAAACAAAAATTTCCAACTAAAAACTTAAGTTTATTTTTAGATGATGGAGATGCTTGATGCCTTTTGACATGATGCTTTATATTAGACGGTAGTTTGGATTGAATTAGATGATTTAAGGTAAAGCTTAAAAGACACCTGTTCACATTCCTCATTAACATAATGTCTCTCTGATATCCACAGGGTTAGGCTAATATTCTACCATAATTTTTAGGGTTAAATAATTTTTTTAAATAATTTACCATCTTCATCATCTTTTATTATATAAATAAAACACGAGTGATACTTTAATCCAAATTTGTGGATTAAAGTATCACTCGTGTTTTATTTATATAATAAATTACAATGAACTTCCATCAAGAATTTTCACTTACAATCTTCATCATCCACTGCATTATTACACAAATTGCAGCGTGACTTGATCATTTTTGTAACATGAAGGCAAGATGATTAGTTATTGATTACCAATGTTTGCCGATTTCATGAAATTGATCTTCTTTACGAAAATTTTAATAACTTTAATATTTTTATCGCCAACCTTCAAGACAGTAACAATTTTCTTTATTATAATAATCAACCTTCTCAATTGTGTAAACTATTTTTTGCTTTCAACAATCAGTATACATTTTACTGTTTTACCGGTATAATGAATCTAGTTGGAGTTTTTTTGTACAAATTGTATTTCTGTGCATTGCAAAAGCTCAAATATCATTATGATTCAATAGAAAAATGCAAAGTATGCTGTCATTTTAAATCAATTTTGAAAGAGAGTAAGCTTTATATTTAATGGGCTCTGAAAAAAAATTGTTTTAGTTTACAAGCTTAATTTTTGTGTCAGCAGATGCATGAAATATTTAATTTTGCGGAATTTCCTTTCACTGTTAATACAAAATTCTGAAAAAAAAAATTTTTTTCCAGACTTCCCTGACATATTTAGCCATATAAAACAAAGATGGCAAAACAAGATATTTTTGACATACCATATTTAGCAATCTTTCAACAGACTTGACGTATCGTCTTTAGAAATAGAGTTGACAAAACAAGATATTTTTGATATATCATAAATTGTCAACCGTTCTTTCATTTCTAAAGATGACATATAACGTCTGTTATCATATCATGTTCGTTGTCAAATCATGAGTGAAATCATGACAAGTGTTTCTTTAATAACTTTCTGTTATATATTAAAATTTATGGACAAACAAACTTCTTTTATTACGGTCAAAATTTGCAAAGACCTTGATTACAAATAAAAAGGCCTTATTGACTAACGTATTTTTCTATTATTTCTTTTCTTGTATCTATCCCTCCAACTTGATTAAAACAATGACTTTGTCTTTTTCACACAATAACGAATAATTTTTATAACCTGACTTAAGGAGCCAGTGCCCGGATATTTCGCGGAAAATTGACGACTTCAAACTTTATCGACTTGATGGAAAAATTTATATTTTAAAGTATTTTTATTTATTTTTATTTATTTATTTAATCCAATATAAAATACAATACAAATACATAGTTAACAAAAATGTCTATACAATAGGTAGGTACATTCAATATATATATATTTTTATGGATTATAGCCACTCCACTGGCCCACAGGCACGTTCCGGAGTGTCAGTGTATTTTTTATTCATACATAATTGTACATAATTTCACATCAATTGTGTAAAAAATTAAAAGAAATAAAAAAAATAATAAAAATTAAAACATATCTACATCAATAAAACGAGAAAGGATTTTCAAGAAACTATAATTACATTCTTATATATGAAACATATTCCTCAGCTTCCTGTCTAGTCTTTTTAGTAATCCATTTATGTACTCTAGCTTTGAAAATATTGTTTTTCATTTTGTTCGCCAATATGTCCTTGCTTAAAAAGTTGTATAGCTTAGGGGCCAGAAACGTATAATGCCTTTGTCCGTAATTTGTTTTTTTCTTTGGGAGCAGAAGTATTGTCTTTTGTCTTTGCCTAGTGTCGTAAATTTGTTGTCCGTCATTATGTCTGTCAGGATTTTGATGGAAATGTCTTAAAATTGTCTTTATGTATATTTGTCTTATGTCTAGTACTGGAAATTCTGTAAAAAGTCTGTCTGTAGAGTATTGGTAAGGCTTTTTACTGGCTACTCTTAGTAAGGCTTTTTGGGCTTTTATTAATGGCTCTAATGTAGTTTTATTTGTTCCTCCCCATCCTATTATTCCGTAACTAATAGTTGATTGTGCTAGAGCATAGTATACATTAATTAGAGTTGCTTTGTTTAGGATGTTTCTAATGTTTTTAAATAAATATATCATTTTCCTTAGTTTGGTTGCTGTCTTATCTACGTGTATGTTCCACTTTAAATAACTATCAATGTGCATACCTAGATATTTTATATGATCGACCTTTTCTATAGTTTGGCAGTCACAGTAATAACTGTATTTTATCAGATACTTCCTCTATTGCCGTGGTATAGTATATAAACATACGCACGCATTGTCCACAGTGCAGTGGGTCAGTGAGTAATAATCGTTTTACGCTAAGTAAAAATGCGCCAGCAACTTAGGTACATGTATTCCGCAATTCACCCATTTTCCGTCAATTGTTAACCCAATCTACGAACTCTCCCGAGTTCCCTGGTGATCTACTGCAGCAAACCGTGCTTTGCTATGACCCTCGGTTGATGTCTGCGGGTCCTGTGCAGTTCAACTCCTGGATGCGTTTACATCTGCATCTATTTTGATATCAGCCGGTGTACGTGTTACGTCAGGGCGCGTCGTATCTTTGTATAACTGACGTTCCGTGTGGATGGAATAATGGACTGGCGCCGCGTGTCGCAGATTATCCTTATTTGTCGAGTGGTTAAATACCAGCTCAATGTAATTTCTTCAATCGTGTACATCATTTTTTCATCGTCACTTCACATCTAGTAAAATGGCCTTCACGAATTTTATAATTAGAGTTTAGTTTAGGATGTACTTTCGT
Organism: Micrasema longulum; assembly: GCF_059751315.1. Lineage (NCBI taxonomy): Eukaryota > Metazoa > Arthropoda > Insecta > Trichoptera > Brachycentridae > Micrasema > Micrasema longulum. The sequence continues at coordinate 595,184 of NW_028278966.1, forward strand.
AATTAAAAACCTAGTGACTACCAAATCTCTTTGTTCTTATTATTATTGTTTTGTTATATGTATTAACATTTCCCTTTGTATGCACCTGTTAAACAATTTTGGATCGAGAGCTTAAAAAAAATCTCGCCCCTGATCAAAAGAGTTATCATGCCGACAGTATTTAGGGTAGTATAGTGATTAAGTAATCATCCACTACCCTCCATCTTATACCGACCCCGGATTTATCCGGCTGGAATAACACCTTTATATATAACAGACCAAAGAGATAGGCGGTAGTAAATATTAAAAAAATAGATTAAATAATCGTTAAAGACATTAAAAACTATATAAATACAATCATTGGGATCAAATTACATTTTTTAAGGGCATCCAACAATATGGAGTTTATTGATGGTGGCAAAACTATAAAATTTACTGTAGAGGTTTCTCAAAAGCCACAAATCCAGTTCAATCCAAAGTAGATTACTGGCTATACTATTTATTTTTTAACGCTAGACACTTCATGGGCGCGACGAATATTTAACTGAAGGCCCTGGACAAATAAACAGAGTACCGGAAAGCCACCAAAGAGATGAGTGGATGCAGTTGGAAGTGGGTTATATCCAGCAGTGGAGAGATGAAGGCTATAGAAAAAAAATTCTAGTCTTTTTTCTTAGAAGGTAGATTAACTTTTTAATAGACGAAAAAACGATGATCTAAGTAAATAAAAAATGATCTTAGTAAATAAATGAATATATATTTTTATTCAGACTTTTTAAAATTTATACAATGTCTGATCAAAACCTAGATCTAGATACGCTGCTATTGTAACTTATTCCAATGCAGTGCTCTCTCCGCCATTAAATATGAAAAAGAGAATTACTAATTTCTAAGACGCCATTTTATAAATATTGAGAAATTAATATCTCGGATCATTATGTTATTTATTAGTATGAAGTTATTATAGCAGCATAATATTTTTAGACTAAACAATTGTATAAACAGTGATGCGGGAACACATTAGTCAATAAATCAGTCCAGTGAATATGCGATTATCATACAAATTTTATATTTTCAAAGACCGCGTAGTTTTTTATATCGCCAGCAGTTAAACATTTTTTTAGAGAAATATGGTAATAAATTTACAAATAATCCGTTTTTATTCTAATCATCTAATAGACTTCCCAATATGTTTGATGTTTGAAATTAAAACATCGACCCCGTGGGGTAGTGTTCAGTGCGTTTACCTACCATGCGAGAGGTCTGGGGTTCGATTCCCGACATGGTTGATATGAAAGATTTATTTTAAAAGGGGGTTTTCACACTAGAATATTTTATAGTTCCGGGACTGGTACCCGAAGTATAATACTGATCATCTTACTTTCATGTGACAAACAATTTCAAAATTACCATAATATCTACTCCAAATGTAATTCAAACTCTGGAGTACAGAAGAGTGATTGCAGATCAATTATTCCTATTAAAATTCGAGAACAATTTCACAGATAGTTCTTTAGAATATCTTGTGCCTAACAGGACAAGCCTCCAAATTACATTAAATTTGCCGATATCCAGAACAAATTCAAGAAATAATGATTTTTTCCATAGAGCATGTCATTATTACAATATCGTTCTCTCCGGCAACGCAGACATTTTTCATCTTTCCTGTACTAAATATAAAATATTACGTAAAGGCGTTGATAATACGCCTGAATAATAACATGAGTATGTTATTAAAATTGCATATTCATGTTTATGTTTAGTGCCTTCTTCAATAAGTCAACATAAGCTGTTTTTTTAATTTTTATTTACTTATTTAAAAATAAAAAAAATAAATGTATTTATTTACCATTAGCATATATTGTTTTTATTTGTTATTGTTTTTGTTTATTTGTTTTGGTTTATTTATTATTATTTATCATATTAACAAATTTCATTGGTAGTTTCTAAATGACTAACATTTCTTAATTTTTTAATTAATTTTATTCTATTACTGGGTTATTTTATTGTGTTCACTTAAAATAACTAACATAGCCGGGGAAAATGATTATTGACCGCTTTCACAATTTAAGTTCCAATGTACGTTTATTTTATATATGAATCGTATGTAAAAACTGTTGCTTGTTTCCCAAATAAATAAATAAAATAAAATAATATTACAACAGAGATGAACTTTAAGTAAAAACTTTAAACCAGTCAATGAGAGTTCATAAGCCCATAAATGCCTAGACTTCCATATTCCCTTCTATAAAATGTTATATATCTCTTTTGTAATATATTAATATTAATTACTCCCAAGAGGGATGAATCCAGTTCTTGTCTACAAAAAATTTGAATAACTCACAATATTGTTGAAAAAATATTCGTCGAAATATAAATTAATCTTCGTAACTTCCTAAGAGGTGGAATCTAGTCTTTTTTTACAAACGTTTGGAAATCCTCAAAATATTCTCAAAATATTTGTTATTAAACATGTAAACATTCATACGTCAATGCATCAGCAAATAATCATGTAAAACAGTCAACAATACTCGTAATATGCGAGCAATATAACGATAGATTACCTAACTTGATATATTTTAGCGTGTCAATGAACGTAAATTCAACTCACAAGTCAAATATTGGAAGGACCACATTTTAAAGTTTTAATAAAGATATATTTTTTCTTGTTTTCTATATTTGTTTTATTAAACAAAGATTGTTTTATAAATATATGTCGCCGGTGAATACTATTTTTTGGTGTGTGCATGGGTGCCCCACATTTATAATACCAAAACAATTGTGTTAATAATATTTTTACTTGCTGTCAATTTACCTTGTAATTTTTTTTTTTTTTTTTAATCATTTGTACGATGATTTCGTTGAATTTTCTTTAAGACTGTAAGGCAGCGTCGCAATTATCTCCTGAGAAATAGAGCGATCCAATCAATTGTAATGCTGATTGATTCGATTAGATGGGAAAGTGAGAAGTAAAAAGAGTGCTGATACGAAAGGAGGAAATACTTTTCTAAGACTCTTCTAACACTTGCTAGTTAGCGTTCGTGGAGATTTCAAACTAATGACGCGTTTGCTTAAGGTTAGAAGACTGACCACAAAATGGCATGATATTTCAATTGTTATGGTATTTTTATTTTAAACTGATATCCTCGTTATTTTTAAAAGCTTTATTGACACTTCTAAATCAGTCGCCTTCAGATCTATTTAATAATCTCTAGAACAAATAATAGGAAAGTAACTAAAAGACTGGACGAGTATTTTCGACTCTTTTTAGTTAAAATACTGAAAAAAAATCAATTTTAGTTTCAAGAGTTAGTTATGACCTTAGCTCAATTTCTGGCATGGCATTTTGTAGTTTTTGTCTTAAATCAAGAAACGATGTATTTGGGTACAAATGCAGTGCCATATGCACCACTTAATGCGGACAGGGATATGATAATGATCAATCGTAATCAAACAAGCATATTATGTGTTTCTAGCAGTAGGATGATATCGGTCACGACGAAACCCGGTTATTGGTAAAAATCCTATTTTAAAAGTGGTCAGAGCCAAGTCCAATTTAAATTTATTACAACAGAGAGGAAAATTTTTTTGAGAAGGGACTATGGAAGTCTAGGCATTTACAGGGCTTATGACCTGTCATTGGCTGGTTTAAGTGGCCAATTTACACAATGTGTAACATTCACCATTCTGCCCATGTTTGAACATCCACATTTCCTCAACTCTTCCATCTGTTGACTTTTGTGAAGTTCCATATTCCCTTCTCAAAAATGTTTTCCCTCTCTGTTGAAATAAATTTAAATATGAACCACTCCCTAGGGAGGAAATCCAGCCATTCTGCAAGCATTTGGACATAATCAAACACTGTTAAAAAAGTCCAAAATTAAATAAACATATTTAAAATATGTTGATTTGTTTTAGAAATGAATGAGTGTTGGAATAATAAATACCAAAATGACAATATCATTGAATTTTTAAAAAATGTATAGAAACCTAATACGGAATAAATAATAATATGTATTTTATGCTTTTGTTTTTTATATCATTAAGAAAATATGATTTTGATCGTCTCTACTAGCGAAAAAACAAGAATTGATTTTTCGAATTCGATACAAAGGCAGAAAAATATTGTCGTTCTATAAATAAAAATTCTTTAAAATCTAATTACGGATAATTTTTTTGATTTTACGATTTGACCAAAACCTCTGAAACCAAACGTATTTAACTTTTTATTGAACATAAAAGAATGATGATGTAATAACTTATATTTACAGACTGGTCCCAGTCTGAAGATGCCCATTCGAGGATGAATGCGCTAATTAGTCAAACAAACAAGTGAAAGTGTACCAAGTATTTTAAAATTAATAACTTAATACGTTTATATAAGTTATTACATTATTACAATGGAATTCCATCAAGAATTGTCAATAAATAATTTAAATCACATAAAATAATGAATTGTAAAATATGATCGCTTTCTACTCTAAAAAGCGATTTGGAACTTCGCTTTGTCGATGATGCATTAACTGTCAAAACGTCGAATTGTCACATATCGTACGTTATTCAAAACTTGTTTCATTCGGACTAAATTTTGCTTAAAAAAAAAATTTGAAACAGAAACTAACGATAAATATGAAATGTAAGTACTTTGAAATTAACTTACTTTCGTTTTTACGAAGTCATAATTTGATGATATATTTACCATAAACGGACTGAACAAATAACATAATGATTCTTTTTATTTGCTCACGTGCACTTGAATTTGATCGCTTTTATCAAACAAAGAAAACATCAAAGCATTTTACAAACTTCTTCATATAGATTTATAAAGAACTCTTATT